>NC_034176.2:54787253-55090259 GCF_002021735.2 Oncorhynchus kisutch
ACTCTGACATTTGTGCTAGAACCGCCTAAATTTACCAATATACTAATCCAAAAGGAAATCGCCGAATCATTTCTAGAGAATACCTAAATAAATCGCTGAACAAATTCAAATTACATGCCGGAGAGGCACACACGTAACTGCCACCACATTACTGATAAGATCTTTCTGTGCGAGGGTGGGGGCGAGAGAAGTCTGAGCCAGCACCACAGTACATCCCTGGTCTCGATCAAGGACGGGCTGGGTATACAAAGATAGGAATAAACACCACACAAAGGACTGACTAAAACCTAGATAACGCATTATACACATTATCAGACAAATTAGATAAAATGTCTGCAGCCACCACGCCCAAACTCAAATTCAATGAATAGAACAGTATGGGAAAGTGGAGAAAGTGTGGAAAGGATTACGGCTAAAATGGACACAAGCAGGTTACTTTAGCGGAGGACCCCCTACATGGGGGAAACTCCAAGAAATGCAGAAAGAACTAGAGGACGCAGTAGAGCAAAAGCGAGTGAGACGGAGAGGAACAAGATACACATGTTCAAAAAAGTAGGCATGAGAGAGAGAGAGAGAGCAGAAGCAGAATTGAAGATAGGGACATGGGCTATAGAGGAGTGTAGGAGGGTGCAGCCCAAAAACACACCAGACATGATGTGCGTGGCTACTGTGGCGTCGGGGGATGTTAAAGAACTTGCCCACGGCTCCCCCTGAGGCCGCTTTTCCCTCACTATATCCAAAATTGTCAATGGAGGCAGTTCAGCCCCCGCCATACTCAAAGGGACAAGATCACCGGAGCCCGTCACACATCCCATTCCACGGTAACAACCCATTCCTGCCCAGGGCACCTCCCGCAATGCAGGCAGCAAGGGGAGTACAGCAAGGGGAGCTAAAAGGGGAAATGACACTGGGGATAACGGGTGGCCATATTGTATGTGAACAGCTCGAAACCGGGACTCCAGGCGCAGGAGGCCTCCCCCAGGAACGGAGACCGCAATGCTCCTCTGCGAACTCTCTCACCTCTGAAACCAGAGGACACCTACTCACAGGATTAGATTCAAACCACTTCTATCAGACGGATAGGGAGGACTGTCATCAGAGCATGGATATCGAAAACTAAGAAGAAATTGACATGGTGCTCACCCCAGCTCCAATGGGAGGTCCAAACGTGACTAGGATGGAGGAGCTGCTGCAATCATCAATAGCTCGAGCTAAGGAACTCAGGGAGATTATAGCTAACCAAGATATCAACAGACAGGGAGCCTACCGTGTGGAAGGCATAATGAGAGGAACAGTAACCGAAGTCACCGAATCAATGGGGTCCGAAACACTCCGTCGGTCCTCCAGAATCGCTGATAGAAGAGAGCGAGAGCAGGAGATGGCAGGACAGTACCCCCTGCGACCAACACCAGGTGATGCACACACTTTGGAGTACCAGCCCTGGAAAATGACTGATTTAACAACCTTGATGGAACAGATGCCTAGCTTACATGGGGGAGCTTCAGCGTGGCTACTTCAACTGCAGACACTTACGTCAGGCCTGCAACTCTGCCTAGGAGACATGAAAGCACTTCTAGCAAGAGCCACCGACCACGGAACCATGGAGGCCCTCATGACAGCAGCTGACCTTGGATGGCGGGCCCCAACACTGCCCATAGACCACTTCCGTACCAGATTATGGGAAGTTCTACGGAGAGCATACCCTACAGAAAGAAACCATGCCACCTTATCCTCCTTTACAATCAACCCAGGTGAGCAACCTGCAGCATACCTGGACAGGGCTAAGACCACATGGAGATCGGTCCACGAAGAACCATTCGATCACACTGATACCACACTCAGCATGTGGAAGGAAATGGTGGTGAACGGGTGTCCTGGAGATGTTAAAACCAAACTCAGAGGAACAGTGGGGTTGATTGCACTTACTCTGACCCAATTCAATGCGCATGTGCACCACCATGTATCCCAACACAACAAGGAAAGAGGGGGAGCTGAGAGCCAGGTCCAGTCCCTCCAAGTTCAACTCTTGAAGCTTCAACTAAAAGAGGCACAGAAAGGTGAAAAACCAAAGAAACAGATGATGGCTGAAGAAACCCAGGATCCTGAACATAAACCGGGCATCTCTCAAATAGTGGCGCAGACTGTCTCTCAGATGATCCAACAGCAGGCAGCCTCACTCACTGCCACTAGGGGGGCCCAACCACCCCAACACCCTCCCCCACAGCCGTATATCCTGCAACAGCCCAGATTACAACCAACCACAGTTCCAAGGTATGGCAGGGAACGCCATGCCCTGGCCATGAAGATGCCCACCACCCACGGCAGGAGAAGGGAGGCAACAATTTCAACTGCACACTGAACCAACAATGATGTGCCAAGTTGAGGGTGTCCCCCTCAGTTCCTGGTAGATACAGGATGCACCTATTCTGCTATCAGGTCCCCTCAAATACTGTCATCTGATTCCATATCGGTGGTAGGGGTCACGGGATCACCTGAGGCTCAAAGCCGCACAATCCCTTTAACATTCTCCTGGGAAAACTCTCAGTTGAAACACCAGTTCCTGTACTGTCCAAAATGCCCGATCAACCTACTAGGACGGGACCTCTTATGCAAAATGGGGTGCACCATATATCTTACTGAAAGTGGAGTGGAAGTATCCACCAACCCTCCCTCTTCAACACCTGAACGCCCAGTAAGAATTATGATGATGCCACTCCTGCCGACGCCCACGCTGTCTGAAACCCAAGAAGTGTACTGGCTAAAATGCCTACCCACAGGGCCTGCCACCCCTCACATCCAGTTTAAGTTCAACCAACTGAAAACTCAAATTTACACCCTGCACCCATATAAGACTCCCCAAGCTGATATCCATTGCACACTCAATGTAACTGAAACTGATGACTGCCCCTACACTGATGACTGGGACGAGAACATGATGCATCTGACCCCAACTATCAGGTGTTGTACCATTGTGTGTGGACAAGAGGGGGTGGCAGCACCGGTCATTCTTCAACCACACCTGAAAACTTGGTAGATGTTGAGTGAAGAATCAGCACCTCATGTCACGCTGGCTGTGGGAAATGGTTTTGAAGCACGAAGCCTAGGTCCCATGATCAGGCGGGCATCTAAGCTAACCTGGGAGCCCACATCAACACCAGGCATACACAAAGCCACCTCGGAAAATATGTGGAGATTCCTTGAACCAGACACCGAAGAAAAATGTCTCCCAGAACGTATACCCCTGCCAAGACACCATGGGAAACCATACACTGACCATCCCTCATCAAAAGCCCTGATCTCCACTATAGAGGATAAGATCTGGACCACATCCCCTTTCGATGTGGGTCAGCTCCAAGTTTCCCCAGTCATCATCACCCTACTGAACCCAAATCAGACACCTGTTTACCGAACACAATATCGTTTGAAACCTGAACAGACAATGGGAATTAAGCCAACCATAGATGGCCTCCTGGGAGCAGGTGTCCTCTATCCCACAGTCTCACCATGGAACACGCCCATCCTACCCGTACTGAAGGCTGATGGAGAAACATACCGGATGGTCCAAGACTTCCGAGCAGTAAATTACGTTACTGCACCCATCGACCTACCTGTCCCTGATCCGCACATCACACTGAGCAATCTCTCACCCAAGCATCAGTACTTCACTGTGGTGGACCTAGCTAATGCTTTTTTCAGCATTCCCTTGGATGAAGCATCTCAACCACTTTTTGCATTCACCTATGAAGGTCAACAGTTCACTTACTCCGTTTTGCCACAAGGCTACAGGTGCTCCCCGGGAATTTTCAATCACATCCTGAAGGTTCACCTGTCTGAACTGGAAATCCCAGAGGGAGTGGTTCTGATTCAATACGTGGACGACCTCCTGCTTGGAGCTCCTACGTCTGACCTCTGCCTCCAAATGACGAAAACTCTGCTAGACTTCCTAGCCACCAAGGGCTACAAGGTCAAACTGAGCAAAGTACAGACCTGTCGGAGAACAGTACTTTTCCTGGGGAGAGAAATCTCAGGGGATGGGGCGGGACTATCCAAGTCCCACAGAGACTCCATTCTCCATCACTCGCGCCCAATCACTGTCGCTGGAATGTTGTCTTTCCTGGGCTTGATGGGATATAGCCGGACGCATATCCCTGACTATACTGCCAGAACTGAACCACTGAGAGAAATAGTGCGTGAGGCTGGACCCAGGAACCTCCACTCTCCCCTGGCCTGGACGCCTGAAGCCTCAACAGCTTTTGCACTCCTGAAAACTGATCTTTCAGTGGCAGCAGCTCTGACAGCACCTGATTACAAGAATAAGTTCCATTTGGATGTTTCTGAAAAGGAAGGATTCACCTCGTCCGTCCTATTCCAGAAACAAGAGGGGGAAAGAAGGGTATTGATGTACCACTCCTCCAAACTTGACCACATTGAGGTAGGACAGACAACATGCTCCAGATACGTTGCTGCAGTAGCAAAAGCTATTGAAAAAACAGCTCACCTCGTGATGTGTCATCCATTGGAGATCCACACCCACCATGGCGTTGCTGCATATCTGATGAGCAAAGAATTCACGTTCAGTGCTGAAAGAAAAACCAAGATCCAGAACAAATGCACACAGTCACATATCACGTTTGTGAACACTGAAGAAAACATGGCAGATGCACTTAACACAGAAGAAGGACTGCCCCACTCGTGTGCTGAAAGAGCGGCACAGGAACTAAAACTGAGACCAGACCTGAAGAATGAACCACTGACTAATCCCGACAAATGGCTGTACACTGATGGCTGCTGCTACAGAGGAGAAGAAGGAAACATAGCAGCCTATGCGGTGGTACAGCAACTCCCAGACGGCTCACATGTCACCCTCGAATCAGCCATCATCCCTCAACCAGCATCGGCCCAATTAGCTGAAATCATCGGATTGACACAGGCCCTCATCAGAGCAAAAGGAAAGACTGTGAACATTTACACAGACTCAGCTTATGCTCATGGAGCAGTCCACACTGATGGACCACAGTGGGTAAGAAGGAACTTCACTACAACAGGAAACCTCCCAATCAAACACAAGACACAGATGGAGAAACTAATAGCAGCGGTATCACTACCGGCAAAGGTAGCCATTATGAACTGCAAAGGACACCAGAAATTGAACACCAGGATCAGTGCGGAGACTGATGCCGCCGATAAAGCAGCCAAGAAGGCTGGAGGTTACGCTCCCAAACAGATGATACTGCAACCACAGCTATCACAAACAGAGCTTACCCAGCAAGACATAGTGGTGCTACAACATTCAGCAGGACCCTATGAACACTCAGTCTGGGCACAGAAAGGGGCGACCAAAGGACCAGATGAACTCTGGAGATGTCACGACGGCAGACTGGTAGCCCCAGCAAACCTTTGTCCAGAACTCATACGAGGAGCACATGGCCCCACACATGAAGGCAAATTGAGGACCCTTCAAAAGGTCTCGCACATCTGGTGGCACCCTCACATGAAAAATATGACTGACTTATTTTGTGACGAATGCAACATTTGTGGCAGCCACAACCCAAAGAAACCATATAAAACACCAATGGGCTCATACCCAGTACCTAATGCATGTTTTCAGGACATCAGCATAGATTACACCGATATGGGCGCCGATAATGTAACCAAAGGGAAACGCTATCTCTTAGTCATGGTAGATAGGTTCTCCAAATGGATAGAGGCAATACCAACAGCAAAAGAGGATGCCAAGTCAGTCATTAAGTGGCTACAAACAGAACTTATACCCAGGTATGGCATCCCACGACTAATCAGATCCGACAATGGGTTGCACTTCAATAACAAACACCTGAGACAGTTGGAAGAAAGATTTGGCATAACCCACAGATTTGGATCTGTGTACAGGCCCCAGTCTCAAGGTCTGGTAGAACGCGGGAATCAGACTCTGAAATCTAAGATAGCAAAAGTGTGTGCAGGTTCGAAGTTGACATGGGTTGAAGCCCTGCCTCTGGCGTTGATGGCCATGAGAGCCTCACCAGGAGCAGGCACCCATCTCTCTCCTCATGAGATAATGACTGGAAGAGTCATGCCTGGCCCACCGAGGGAGGGAGGTCATATGCCCGCTCTTGATGTACAACAAATTGTAATGTCTAATTATGTAAAAAAACTGACGGTTCTCTCTGCAGCACTCTCTACCCAGGTTCACAAGGTCCAGGAGGGGGAGCTGCCGGGGGACACGCCACCATTGAAGGTAAAGGTTGGTGACTGGGTGAGGGTTAAAGTCCACAAGAGAAAGTGGCTGGAACCCAGGTGGACTGGACTGTATGAAGTGAAGGAGGTTACTTCACACTCAGTACAGGTCAAAGGTAAATCAGGTGCACCTTGGCACCACCTTACACATTGCACCCCAGCCCCAACTCCTTCCAGAACACTGACTGAAGTCAGAGCTGATTTGAGCGGCCTAAATTCGATTCCAAATGAAGACACTCCTTACTCAGGTGATGCGGCATCAAACTCCGCCTCCCCTGAAAAAGGAACCTCGCCCAGTTAGAGGGACATTTCTCCCTCCCTGGGTGAGGCTGGGGATATCGGGCCCCTTGTTCGTGATATTCCTACTGATCTTTGGGGTGTCCCTGGGAACTTTCACATGGTTAATTGAACAACTATCTCACCCTGCCACATCACGTACACTTACCCCTACCCATGCCCCTAACTCCGTTCTTGATATCACTCCCTCCAATCACTCCCGTCCCAAACGTAGCACTACACCTACAGACCCACCATGCACACCAGACAAGGTTAGAAGCACCACCTTATGTATACCCACGAATGCAACCACCACCTTTGTACTACCTTGGGGGACATGGGGAGACAAGAGGACTAGGAAGGGACTGACGGCTCTTTCATACACCAGGTATGACTGGTACATGACAAAAGGGAGAACCTATGACGAATGGACCTGGCAGAATCTAGTGGCTGAGACTGGTTATGACTGGTCAAGCTGTTCCTCTGGTCGAACAGTTCTTGAATGGAGGAGCAGATTGTCTCTGACCAGGACCAGTACCGGTCTCCAATTAATTATCCGGGCCCAACCCAGTAAGGGCTGTCAGGATTTTTGGGTCGCTCCATATGTAGGCCCTACTGAGATAAAGGTATCTTGGGAAGTGCAAATCTGCTCTGCGGAAAGGGGTCAGCCCACAGCGATTACTGTGGGAGATGACATAAGCAAGGCTGTCCCTGTAACTTTGGGGACAGGAGTCTGGGGTCCTGTAACTATGATTTCCACTCCCACCTCCCCTGATGACACAATACACACTACTACTGGCATTTCTGGGTTTTCCAATAATTGGCTCTTATTGGCTGAACAAGCAGCCAACACAACCTTGCAAAGCTGTGTTGTGTGCATGGGAGCCAGGCCTCTGCTTCGCATAGTGCCGGCAGTACTGACTGATGACTGCCTACTGCCCCTTATGAATAAAGACAACCCACCCGCCATTTGCTCACGATGGGACACGGTTTATCCAGTAGTCTCCGATATTGCTAAGAAACCCACATTTTCCTCTAAGGTGGCTAAAGCTAATTTCACATGCATCAACATGACAGGTGGAGGACGGTCTCTGGGACAACTCCCTGCCAGTTGGTGTACTCACACACATGTCATTACAAGTTATTTTAAACCGGTGTCCAGAGCTGTGTGGGGGGACTGAGCTGTTTGACGGACTTCCCCGGTACACCACTGTAGTTTGTACGCTTGTTAACCTTCTGCTGCCAATCTCTGTTTACCCCATAGGCGTCCAAGATCTGCTCACCCGCATACAAGCCCTGGGTCCTGAAATTTGGCCTACCAGGACCAAGCGCATGGTGGGCCCTTCAGCTGGGGACCCAACTTACATTGATGCAATTGGCGTCCCCAGGGGGGTACCAGATGAGTATAAACTCATTGATCAAGTGACTGCAGGCTTTGAATCATCTATTTGTTGGTGGTGTACAGTTAACAAAAATGTAGATCGTATTAACGACATTCATTTCAATGTCCAAAAACTAGGCAATTGGACTCAGCAAGGATTCGAGGCCGTACATGGACAACTGGCAGCAACATCATTGATGGCTTTTCAAAATTGAATTGCTGTTGACATGTTATTGGCGGAACGCGGTGGCGTTTGTGCCATGTTTGGGGAACAATGTTGTACTTTCATTCCCAATAACACAGCAACTGATGGTAGTCTTACCATTGCCCTAGAGGGTCTTCGCACACTTAATGGTAAGAAGAAGCACCACTCCGGGGTTGACACCTCTATGTGGGACTCCTGGATGGATGCGTTTGGTAACTATAAGACCCTGATCTCCTCTGTCCTAGTGTCCGTAGCTGTTTTTGTGGCTATCCTAACTCTGTGTGGTTGTTGTTGCATTCCATGCGCACGCACATTAGCCACTAGAGTGATCACCACTGCCATTACCCCATTGCCCGGCGATCAGACCCACATGTACCCGCTTTTGGCGGTTGATGACCCCGATGAGGCGTTTCCACCTTTTGAGGAACCCCCTCTTCCTGTCTATCCCTCTTGGCCACTCCAGGTGTAGCACTTGGAGTGGTCTCCATTTTGTCCTTGCTTATTTACCTCGCTTCGCTCCATACTTGAGGGGGCTTCTTGTTTTCGTTATATCCTCCTTCTCCTTTCTGCTATAGTTTACACGTCTTAAAAGACGTAAAGAGGGGGACTCAAAATTTTGGTTCCTACCAAATTGTTTGGTTGCTTCATATTTTTGGTTCTATGGTTCACGTCTAGTAGACGTGAAGAGGGGGATTTGTCATATATATATATATGTAAACATTCATACACATAGCTCATATATTATACAGCGCCAAGCCAAACCGCCTGACTCAAGTCATCTTACGTACCCCTGCTAAAACAGGAACCAGCTCACACACCCAGCAATAAAACTACCCCCTAAAACTACCCCCTCAGCTCTGTTGTCTCACGACCCCAGGAAACAAAGACATTCCATCGCAAGAACACATACACCCAGCCATAAAACTGCCCCCTCTCTGTTGTCCTGCCTCACGATCCCCTGACACACAAATATCTCCTTACATAAACACACACATCTCAACCCCCCTCTACTGGTCGGGTGCTCAGAACAGAATATTCTGCTGTGCACCAATGGGGCTCCTGCTCTGGCCAGAGCAGGTCCGCCTCCAACCCTTCAGGACCATCCAGATACGACAAGACTCTACCTACTTTATTCTATGTATAAAAATTATTGTAACCTTTGTATAGGTCCCTTTTTCACCTGACTCCATACTGAGTTATGTGAATAGGTCCGTGCACGTTAAACTGCAGGACAAGATATCTTTTGACTCATTAAAACTGCCTTTTGTTACAACTGAAATCCACTCTGTCCAGCGTCCGTGATTTGGTCTCGACTCTCCAGTATTTGAACACTAACACTAGTCAACTATTTAGCTATTCAATTATTTGGTCAAACAGTAAAGCAAAAGATTAATAATTCCTCTAATGGAAGTGTCTGCCCTGCCCATTTCCTGTTTCACTTGGGCCTGCTGCAGTGATAATGAGCGAGCCACTTTTTGCACCCTTTCCCACTGCGCTCCTGTAGAAAACAAACGTGTTCTGATCCTAGCTTTAAGAAAAACACATATATCCTTTGTAATACTTGTCACAGTTGAAGAGAGTATGTTCTCACTTTTGTGCAGATTTATTTCTCAGTTGTCTATTTTACAACCGAGATATTGATACGGATTTGAGCATTGGCCATTTCAAGTGCATCGGCCGCCTGATACCTCATTGGGTATTAGGCTATGGCAGCAACGTTATTTCAGGACATTAGTCATTACTTTACTGTTAGATTCAAACATTGCTACTGCAAGTGAAAATTATATTTAGGAGGTAGGGATCTAGCTAATGTGTTTTGAGTTTCCACTTCTCCAACTGGTGAATTAGCACCAAATATTAGTCTATGATATTAGTCAAAAGAACATAAATAGGACAGCACTCAGGTAAATAAACCTACATTTAAATGTTTATTGCTGCATGAACGTTCGGATATGAGCCCTTCTTCAGTGTGCAAGGCAATGGCAATCAATGTCACAACAAGAATACCAGTATTCGCCCAAATCAAGAGATCCCAGGAGAGGGAGTTGGGGGGGAAACATGAAAATCAATTAAAAAGATATACACACAATACAAATACATGATTATGTCATTACCTAAATGTTTGGCCTACTTATAACCTACTACAAAAAATCTACTACAAAAAAACAAGAAATTTCATCAGTAAGGCCTGCTGGGGCAAGAGTGCCACAAAGCGCTACAAAGTATTAACTTAAGGGGGGCTGAATAATTTTGCACGCCCAATTTTTCAGTTTTTGATTTGTTAAAAAAGTTTGAAATATCCAATAAATGTCGTTCCACTTCATGATTGTGTCCCACTTGTTGTTGATTCTTCACAAAAAAAATACAGTTTTATATTTTATGTTTGAAGCCTGAAATGTGGCAAAAGGTCGCGAAGTTCAAGGGGGCCGAATACTTTCGCAAGGCACTGTAAGTATTCAGACCCTTTGCTATGAGACTCGAAATTTAGCTCAGGAGCATCCTGTTTGCATTGATCATCTTTGAAATGTTTCTACAACTTGATTGAAGTCCACCTGTGGTAAATTCAATTGATTGGACATGATTTGGAAAAGGCACACACTTGTCTAGATAAAGTTCCACAGCTGACAGTGCATTTCAGAGCAAAAACCGTAGAGCTCTGAGACAGGATTGTGTCGGGGCACAGATTTGGGGAAGGGTACCAAAAAATGTCTGCAGCATTGAAGGTCCCCAAGAACATAGTGGCCTCCATCATTCTTAAATGGAAGAAGTTCGGAACCTCCAAGACTCATCCTAGAGCTGGCTCAGCCAGAGCCCGAACTTGAACCCGATCAAACATCTCTGGAGAGACTTGAAAAGAGCTGTTTGTAACAGGGTTGGTTATGTTTCCACTTGCCTCTAAAGAAAGGTGTATTCAATGTTCAAGCATTCTTATTGGTTGGTTCAACTCTGATGACAACAAGGCGTGTTGTGAGTTGCCCCGCATATGCAGATAGGGTGAGATCGCGAATGTTAGGTCTCCCCAGTATGAAAATGTGATGCAAGGGGTAGATCACGTTCTGAATACTGTTTTCTATTTTACAATGTGTACAAGTTTGCTGTACGTTACTGATTTATACATGTGTGGGTATATGGTACCTGTTAGGGATTGAGGGTCTTTCTGGGATATGCTTTGGCATATGATTGCTGTAAATAAGTGTGTTAGCTAGCATACACCGATGTAATGGTCACATATACCCACTGCTAACAGTTGTTTTCATGCTACAGATTTTACCATCGACAGCCATCAACATCGTTAAGCCCTACACAACTAACGTGCTGTTTCCTATTTAACAACAGAAATAAATAATGCTCAACTGGGACCACTGGCTGGGCTGATTTATTTCGACAAAATACAACGCAAGGAGAGTAAGATTTACATCTGTTACATGTGCAGCAATGCTCCCCATCCAACCTGACAGAGCTTGAGAGGATATGCAGATAGGAATGGGAGAAACTCCCCAAATACAGGTGTGCCAAGCTTGTAGTGTCATACCCAAGCTTTGTCATTATGGGGTATTGTGTATAGATTGATGAGGGGGAAACTACTATTTTATACATTTTAGAATAAGGCTGTAATGTAACAAAATGTGGAAAAAGTCAAGGTGTCTGAATACTTTCCGAATGTACTGTATCTCTCTTTGGAGAAGTAATTTATCCCCATATCCTCCCCTATATGGCGCCTTCACCAATTCAATACCCATATAAAGTAAGACACTTAGTTCATGATTATGGCTCTTGAAATGCCTCGCAACAGGTGATTTTTCCTCATGGTTGCGAAAGGAGCTCTTATGCTCACATATCCTTGTCGTAACTCCACATTTGGTCTTATCCACATAATAAAAGTGACAGGAACACTTAAGGAGATATACAACATATTTTGTGTTACATGTTATTCTACCTCAAACCTTTATCCTCTCACCCGGTTGGGGATGGATAAGAAAGCTCCCTCTGATCACGGCATAACAGTGGACACAGTCATGACATGTGAAACTGCGATCAGGAACGATACACATAAAATGTGATGCTTTTTTCCTTAGGCCAAAACAATCCCTTAAATTTGAGGGTCTCTTATAGCAAAACTTCAGAGGGGATACAGACACTTTACCAAAGCTGGGGTAACTGTGTGATATGTGCCAATGTCAATTAACCACCTCCTTGATCGACCTTGAAATAGAACTGTAGGTGGACACCTGTCACGCCCTGATCTTAGAGATCCTGTTTATGTCTCTATTTTGGTTTGGTCAGGGTGTGAGTTGGGGTGGGTATTTTATATTCTATTATTTGTATTTCTATGTTTTGGCCGGGTAGGGTTCTCCATCAGGGACAGCGGTCTATCGTTGTCTCTGATTGAGAACCATACTTAGGTGGGAAAAAGGGCTACCTGTCTTTGTGGGAAGTTGACTTTGTTTAGGGCACTTAGCCTTTAGCTTCACGGTTTGTTCTTGTAGTGTTTATTGTTTTGTTCGGCTTAATTTTTATAATAAAAAGAAAATATACGCTCACCATACTGCACCTTGGTCCTCTTCCTTCAACAGCCGTGACAACACCAAAGTTGCTGAGAGGAGAGGGATTCATTTGATGTGGTTGCAATAATGCATTCCGCTTGTCTTACTCTCTAAAGGCAATTGTCCAATAATGACTCTTTATACCCTCTTGTTTAGAATCGTTCACAGAAATCTTTGGCATGCATATTGGATGAGAAATCAGTCACAAATGTGCCAAATGCGAAAGGAGTTGGCTATGGTAAAAAAGAAAAAAAAATGTATGATAACTGTTGAAATGAAGAAAGGTATTTCAATCCGGTTCTTTTCTATACACCTCAGTGTGCAAGCAATTGCCATCTTTCCAAAAAGGAAACATGTTCTTTATCGGATACTAACATAATTTAATGGATGGCATTAATGAATTCATGTATCTAAAAAATTTCAGATCATTACCTGACCAAATGAAAAAAAGATGTCATCGATTTCATAAAACACTTTGATTAACTTAGAATAGGAGATTATTACCGTATAAAAAATGTCCAACTCAAATTTCCCCGTTCGGTACGAGAACATAAATATATTTGCATAATTGGGCAAATCAAATCAAATCAAATTTATTTATATAGCCCTTCGTACATCAGCTGATATCTCAAAGTGCTGTACAACTAACAATCCCATAGCAGTTCCTTGAACCTGAAGATAATGGTCTTCAAACGTTTCTTCAGGTTCAAGGATCTGCTTTGGGATTGTCAGTTGTGCCCAATTATGCAAATGTTTCATGGGCTCGTACCGAACATTTGTGCGGCAATACAAATGTACGTTTATTTACCTATTTCTGATCTTTGTATTATACACACACACACACACACACACACACACACACACACACACACACACGAGGATCCAGCACCAGATTTAAGTTTAAGGTGGAGTCCAGCATGATGTTTGTCCTTTCTATATTAGGTGATTAGCCTACTCATTGGAATATCAGCAGGTTTGTGGGGCACGCAGACCTCAAAATTGGTATGAAATTTCATTTCAAGTGGCAAGAAAAAGGTCTTATAAAATCAAAAATTATACTCAATGGAACCTGAAAATACAGAGATACAATCCATGCTGCTGGAGGTCCTCAAGATGGCCACCACCATTCCAACGCTTGTTCGTTGTCGGTAGTCATGCGCAGTCATCCATTGTGAGCACCCAGCCCACGGAACAGCAGTGGTAGCCAGAGGGAGAGAGAAAAAGATGGATGAGGGAGGGATCCATTCTGATTAGAAGTATTTGACCTCACCCTCACATGCTTAGAGGGATCGATTGCCATTTATCTGTGTGGTAGAGAGCGTTGTCGACTCTAGTCCCCCTCTGGCTCCTGGTATCTATGCTGACTGTGTGTCTTCTCCCTCCAGCAGCAGGCCTAGACTGGGGCTGAAAGCTCCTTTTTGTGGGAGCTCTTTAAATCAAATCAGGCCCAGTTGTGGCATGCCTGGGCCAACTCCCATCTCCAAGGAGCACAGCCAAGGGGGAGGAGTCTGCAATGAATCAATTAGAAAACACAAGGGAGAAACACAGCAAGCCATAGATCGTGTAAAATTAGAATGAGGTGAAAAATAAAAGCAAAATGGCGCACACTGCTGTTCATGCTCCCAGATGATTTTGAAGTTAAAACATTTTGACCCTTAGGTCTCATCAGGCATCCATCCGTTGTAACAATAAAATCATCTGGGTGCATGAGGAAGTTCCCCTATAACTCCAGCACCTGCAAAAAAAACAGCATGTGATGTGTGTATTTTCTTCAGTTTTTGTACGAAAATTAAGGAATACAAAATATATTAAATAAAAGGTTACTGCCAAAGAAATCACACTAAATTAGAATGAGGCACACTAAATATATTAAATAAAAAGGTCACTGCAACTCAAAACGCATATTAAAAAAAGAAAAAAGGTCTGGTCTCCAAATGGGGGAAAACCTATGGAAGGCAAGTGTTTGCATAAGCATTTACAGTATAACTGGTGGTGAAGATCTAAGATTAATATTGTTAACAAGAAATTATAAAATAATATACTTTACAAAAATATAAACGCAACATGCAACAATTTCAATGATTTTACAGTTCATATAAGGAATTAATTAGGCCCTAATCTATGGATTTCATATGAATGTGCAACCATGGTTGGGCAGGGGCATAGGTCCACCCATTTGGATTCCAGGCCCAGCCAATCAGAATTAGTTTTCCCCCAAAAAAGGGCTTTATTACAGACTGAAATACTTCTGTTTCAACAGCTGTCTGGGTGACTTTTCTCAGAAGATCCCGCAGGGGAAGAAGCCGGATGTGGAGGTCCTGGGCTGGCATAGTTACACGTGGTCTGTGGTTATGAGGCCGGTTGGACTTCCTGCTAAACTCTCAAAAATGACGTTGGAAGCAGCTTATAGGAGAAAAATAAACATTCAATACTCTGGCAACAACTCTGGTGGACATTCCTGCAGTCAGAATGCCAATTGCACGCTCCCTCAAAACTTGAGACATCTGCGGCATTGTGTTGTGTGACAAAACTGCACATTTTAGTGTGGCCTTTTGTCCCCAGCACAAGCTGCACACGTGTAATGACCATCCTGTTTAGTCAGCTTCTTGATATGCCACAACTATCAAGTGGAGGGACTACCTAGGCAAAGGAGAAATGCTCACTAACAGGGATGTAAATAAATGTGTGCACAGCATTTGAGAGAAATAAGCTTTGTGTGTGTATGGAAAAATTCAGGGATCTTTTTTCCAGCTCATGAAACATGTTGCGTTTATTTTTTTGTCAGTATAAATCATTTAAAATCATAATAGCTATGAGGTCTACTCTTTATTTTCGACGTATACTGTTCATTTGCACCACACAAACCTCTTTCAAGATTGATCTTTTTGCACATACAGTAGTGTTGTGTTCTTCAAATGCATAAAAAATATTATTTAGTTTTTTTTCAAGCATGCCTTTTTATTAGGGCATTGACCAGAATCATTGCACCTATACAGTTTTTGTCCCGTTTAAAACCGCATGTCACAGTTCAAGGTACCCTTCTGACTGGATATGCGTATGTTTTACAGCTTTTGTACCCTTCTGACTGAAACATTGTTCAAATTCAAATCTAAACAATATTGCTGAAACATGCAATGCACTGAGCAGTGAACAGATTTGTCCCTGTGTGTGTCCTCTTGAGTTCTCAAATCTTCTTTCATGGAGAAGTACTTGCCGCAGCAGAGTGCGTCATCATGTGTTTCTTCAGGGTTACATTAAGCCTAAAGCATTCACCACATTCATGACATCGATACGGTTTCTCTCCTGTGTGAGTCCTTAAGTGCTCTGTCAGTTTTTCCTTTCGGTTAAAGCACTTCCCACAATCTTGGCATTGATGCGGTTTCTCACCTGCATGAACTTGCATGTGGCGATTAAGATTTATAACACCTAGTCCACACACAGGGCACTTGCATGATTTCCCCCCTGTGTGACTCGCCATATGCGATCTCAGGTTTCCCTGCAGTTTGTAGCATTTGCCACATTGCTTACAGCTGTATGGTTTTGTTCCAGTGTGGGATCTCATATGGTCTGTCAGGTGCTCCTTCCGTGTGTAGCATTTCCCACATACATTGCATTGAAATGGCCTCTCTCCTGTATGGAGCTTCTTGTGACGACTTAAGTGAGATAGAAATGTAAAGCATCTGGCACAGAAAGGGCACTTGTATGGTTTCTCCCCTGTGTGTATCCTCAGATGATCTATTAGTCTTGTGTTTAGAGCGAAGCATTTACCACAATAATGGCAGCAGTACGGTTTCTCCCGTGTGTGTGTTAACATATGCACGTGCAGGCAATACTTGCGGTTAAAGCATTTACCACAGTCTTTGCACTCAAATGGTTTCTCACCTGTGTGAGTTCTCTTGTGCGTTTTCAAATGACATGGTCTGTCATAGGTTGCTGTGCATTCAGTACAACTGTAGGACCTCTTCCTTGTGTGATCCCTCAGTGGCTCAATCAGCTCACTGGTTGTCTTGACCTCAGCGCAGATGTAAGAGCTTTGTCCTTTCTTTAACTGTGTCCTCTTGATTTTTAGAGGCTTTAACTGTGTGAGGGGAGCATAACTGGTTGATTCTGATATTCCGTCATCCTCTTCATCAGGTTTTGTTTGGATCTGTTCTGCTGCAATTGTGGATAGGGAGTCCCTCTTGCTGTTTTTCCCAGTTTGGTGTGAGCCCTGATCACTGTCACTTTCCACACAGGGAATGAAGAACTCTGTGTCCTCTTGATCACTCCAAACCTGCTCAGAGTGCTGCTGGTCAGAGGGAACATCGTCTTCAGAGACAGTGAGAGTGAGCTGCAGGGGGTCTGGAAGGAAAGACAGGAATTAACTTTCAAGAAAAATCTACACATTTCAATAAATAATCTACCTCTGTGATTTGACTCTTAACATGATTTATTAGCTAATATTAGCATCGCTCACATAGCGTAGATATGACTGATGATGTAGGAGCCAAATAGTTAATTCAATCATTTTATGGTTCAAATCAATAATGAATTTCTGTTTTATGTTTAAATGCACAGTTAAACAGTTAAAAGGCCCATAGGCTCCAAGGCCAAATTGGGAGTAACAGGAATGGCAGCCACACAGTCTTTTGACCACGAGTCCATGCAACCATGCCATCAAATCACATTTTTCAAATCAAATTGTATTTATCACATGCTTCGTAGACAACAGGTGTAGACTAGCAATGCTTACGGATCCATTTCCAACAATGCAGAGTTAAAGATTATATATTTAAAAAAAAAGATACACAGTTGAAGTCGGAAGTTTATATACACTCTGAATCGGAGGAGGATGGACGAAAATGTATGGCTTGTTTTCGAGTTTCAATCTTCAATAGTTTAAATAATTTAAATGATAGTAATAAATAAAAAAGACATCAATTAATTCCAAATGGATATCTAAAACACAATCAAGACAATCAAATATATTTGGGTCAGTATCAATGCGTGACATCACGTCAGTAACACAGCCTGCACCCACCCACATTGTGTAAGATCGATTCAAATGTAAAGACTTTGCTGGCTTTAAATCTTCAATAGATCGTCCACAAAGCATGCCATGACAATGATATACTCTGAATCAAGGGAGGATGGACAACAACCCCCCCCCACCCACCCAAAAGTGTGTTGTTGCCCCCCCTTAAAAAAAGTGCTTCTAATTTTCAATAGCTTATACAATTTAAACAAAAATAATAATAAATAAAAACATCAGTTAATTCTAAATGGATAGCAAAATTACACTCTAGACTAACATCAAACAAGTTTGAGTCAGTATCAATGCGTGACGTGATGTCATGTCCATAAGACAACCTACACACGCGTTGTGTAAGAGCTATTGAAGATTGAAATCCCAAATTGTATTATGGTGTGGATTGTTCTCCATCAACTCTGTTTCAGAATATAGTCATGGCATACTTGGTTCAATAGCTATTGATGAGAGAACCGAATATCCAAATAAAACCAATTTTACCTCAGTCCCGTACACTCCTTAAGAGTACATTCTTGGGCTAACTTCCACCAGGGTTGCCATGTTCGCAGTTTTGCCCCCAGTAGCCTTCCACTTTATATGCCATTGTAGGCTACCATTTGATACAATACATATGTTGAAATCAAATCAAATTTTATTGGTAAAATGTACATACACATGGTTAGCAGATGTTAATGCGAGTGTAGCGAAATGCTTGTGCTTCTAGTTCCGACTATATGCAGTAATATCTAACAAGTAATCTAACAAATTCACAACTACCTTATACACACAAATACACACAAATGTAAAGAGATGAATAGAATATGTACAGTTGAAGTCAGAAGTTTACATACACTTAGGTTGGAGTCATTAAAACTTGTTTTTCAACCACTCCACAAACTTATTGTTAACAAACTATAGTCAGTTAGGACATCTACTTTGTGCATGACAAGTAATTTTTCAAACAATTGTTTACAGACAGATTATTTCACTTATAATTCACTGTATCACAATTACAGTGGGTCAGAAGTTTACATACACTAAGTTGACTGTGCCTTTAAACAGCTTGGAAAATTCCAGAAAATGATGTCATGGCTTTAGAAGCTTCTGATAGGCTAATTGACATCATTTGAGTCAATTGGAGGTGTACTTGTGGATGTATTTCAAAGATAATGCCTCTTTACTTGACATCATTGGAAAATCTAAAGGAATCAGCCAAGACCTCATAAAAAAATTGTAGACCTCCACAACACTGGTTCATCCTTGGGAGCAATTTCCAAACGCCTGAAGGTGCCACGTTCATCTGTACAAACAATAGTATGCAAGTATAAACACCATGGGACCACGCAGCCGTCATACCGCTCAGGAAGGAGACACCTTCTGTCTCCTAGAGATGAACGTACTTTGGTGCGAAAAGTGAAAATCAATCCCAGGACAACAAGCAAAGGACCTTGTGAAGATGCTGGAGGAAACCGGTAGAAAATAATCAATATCCACAGTAAAACAAGTCCTATATCGTCATAACCTGAAAAGCCACTGCTCCAAAACCACCATAAAAAAAGCCAGACTACGGTTTGCAACTGCACATGGGGACAAAGATCATACTTTTTGGAGAAATGTCCTTTGGCCCGATGAAACAAAAATAGAACCGTTTGGCCATAATGTCCATCGTTATGTTTGAAGGAAAAAGGGGGAGGCTTGCAAACAGAAGAACACCATCCCAACCATGAAGAACGGGGGTGGCAGCATCATGTTGTGGGGGTGCTTTGCTGCAGTAGGGACTGGTGCTCTTCACAAAATAGATGGCATCATGAGGCAGGAAAACTATGTGGATATTTCAAGACATCAGTCAGGAAGTTAAAGCTTGGTCTCAAATGGGTCTTCCAAATGGACAATGACCCCAAGCATACTTCCAAAGTTGTGGCAAAATGGCTTAAGGACAACAAAGTCAAGGTATTGGAGTGGCCATCATAAAAAGTTGACCTCAATCCCATAGAACATTTAAAGGCAATGCTACCAAACACTAATTGAGTGTATGTAAACTTCTGACCCAATGGGAATGTGATGAAAGAAATAAAAGCTAAAATAAATAAATCATTATCTTTACTATTATTCTGAAATTTCACATTCTTAAAATAAAGTGGTGATCCTAACCGACCTAAAACAGGGAATTTTAACTAGGAATAAATGTCAGGAATTGTGAAAAACTGAGTTTAAATGTATTTGGCTAAGGTGTATGTAAATTTCCGACTTCCGATACAGTATATACAGTGGGGCAAAAACTTATTTCATCAGCCACCAATTGTGCAAGTTCTCCCACTTAAAAAGATGAGAGAGGCCAGTAATTTGCATCATAGGTACACTTCAACTATGACAGACAAATTGAGAAAAAAAATCCAGAAAATCACATTGTAGGATTTTTTATGAATTTATTTGCAAATGATGGTGGAAAATAAGTATTTGGTCACATACAAACAAGTAAGATTTCTAACTCTCACAGACCTGTAACTTCTTCTTTAAGAGGCTCCTCTGTCCTCCACTCGTTACCTGTATTAATGGCACCTGTTTGAACTTGCTACCAGTATAAAAGACACCTGTCCACAACCTCAAACAGTCACACTCCAAACTCCACTATGGCCAAGACCAAAGAGCTGTCAAAGGACACCAGAAACAAAATTGTAGACCTGCACCAGACTGGGAAGACTGAATCTGCAATAGGTAAGCAGCTTGGTTTGAAGAAATCAACTGTGGGAGAAATTATTAGGAAATGGAAGACATACAAGACCACTGATAATCTCCCTCGATCTGGGGCTCCACGCAAGATCTCACCCCGTGGGGTCAAAATGATCACAAGAACGGTGAGCAAAAATCCCAGAACCACACGGGGGGACCTAGTGAATGACCTGCAGAGAGCTGGGACCAAAGTAACAAAGCCTACCACCAGTAACACACTACGCTGCCAGGGATTCAAATCCTGCAGTGCCAGACGTGTCCCCCTGCTTAAGCCAGTACATGTCCAGGCCCGTCTGAAGTTTGCTAGAGAGCATTTGGATGATCCAGAAGAAGATTGGGAGAATGTCATATGGTCAGATGAAACCAAAATATAACTTGTCGTGTTTGGAGGACAAAGAATGCTGAGTTGCATCCAAAGAACACCATACCTACTGTGAAGCATGGGGTTGGAAACATCATGCTTTGGGGCTGTTTTTCTGCAAAGGGACCAGGACGACTGATCCGTGTAAAGGAAAGAATGAATGGGGCCATGTATCGTGAGATTTTGAGTGAAAACCTCCTTCCATCAGCAAGGGCATTGAAGGTGAAACGTGGCTGGGTCTTTCAGCATGACAATGATCCCAAACACACCACCCGGGCAATGAAGGAGTGGCTTCGTAAGAAGAATTTCAAGGTCCTGGAGTGGCCTAGCCAGTCTCCAGATCTCAACCCCATAGAAAATCTTTGGAGGGAGTTGAAAGTATGTGTTGCCCAGCAACAGCCCCAAAACATCACTGCTCTAGAGGAGATCTGCATGGAGGAATGGGCCAAAATACCAGCAACAGTGTGTGAAAACCTTGTGAAGACTTACAGAAAAAGTTTGACCTCTGTCATTGCCAACAAAGGGTATATAACAAAGTATTGAGATTAAGTATTTGGTCAATAACAAAAGTTTTTTTCCACCATAATTTGCAAATAAATTCATAAAAAATCCTACAATGTGATTTTCTGGATTTTTTTCTTTCTTCTTCTTTTTTCTTATTTTCTGGATTTTGTCTGTCATAGTTGAAGTGTACCTATGATGAAAATTACAGGCCTCTCTCATCTTTTTAAGTGGGAGAACTTGCACAATTAGTGGCTGACTAAATACTGTTTCCCCCACTGTACATATGAGATGAGTAATGTAGGATATGTAAACATGATTAAAGTGGCATTATTTAAAGTGACTAGTGATACCTTTATTAATTCCCTTAATTTAAGTAGCCAGAGATTTGAGTCTGTATGTAGGCAGCAGCCTCTCTGTGCTAGTGATGGCTGTTAAACAGTCTGATGGCCTTGAGATAGAAGCTGTTTTTCAGTCTCTCGTTCCCAGCTTTGATGCACCTGTACTGACCTCACCTTCTGGATGAGAGTGGGGTGAACAGGCAGTGGCTTGGGTGGTTGTTGTCCTTGATCTTTTTGGCCTTCCTGTGACATCGGGTGCTGTATGTGTCCTGGAGGGCAGGTAGTTTGCCCCCGGTGATGCGTTGTGCAGACCACACCACTCTCTAGAGAGCCCTGCAGTGAAGAGCGGTGCAATTGCCGTACCAGGCGCTGATACAGCCCGACAGGATGCTCTCGATTGTGCATCTGTAAAGGTTTGTGAGTGTTTTAGATGTCAAGACACATTTCTTCAGCTACCTGAGGTTGAAGAGGCGCTGTTGCACCTTCTTCACCACGATGTCTGTGTGGGTGAACCATTTCAGTTTGTGTATGCGTGATGTGTATGCCGAGGAACTTAAAACTTTCCACCTTCACCTACTGTCCCATCGATGTGGATAGGGGGGTGCTCCCTCTGCTGTTTCCTGTAGTCCACTATCATCTCCTTTGTTTTGTTGACGTTGAGTGGGAGGTTATTTTCCTGACACCACACTCCCAGAGCCCTCACCTCCTCCCTGTAGGCCGTCACGTCGTTGTTGGAAATCAGGCCTACCACCGTAGTGTCGTCTGCAAACTTGATGATTGAGTTGGAAGCGTGCATTGCCACGCAGTCATGGTTGAACAGGGAGTACAGGAGATGGCTGAGAACGCACCCTTGTGGGGCCCCAGTGTTGAGGATCAGCGGGGTGGAGATGTTGTTTCCTACCTTCACCTCCATGGGGAGGCCCGTCAGAAATTCCAGGACCCAGTTGCATAGGGCGGGGTCGATACTCAGGGTCTCGAGCTTAATGACAAGTTTGGAGGGTACTATGGTGTTAAATGCTGAGCTGTAGCCAATGAACAGTATTCTTGCATAAGTATTCCTCTTGTCCAGATGGGATAGGGCAGTGTGCAGTGTGATTGCATCGTCAGTGGACCTATTGGGACGGTAGGCAAATTGGAGTGGGTCTAGGATATCAGGTAGGGTGGTGGTGATATGATCCTTGACTAGTCCCTCAAAGCACTTCATGATGACAGAAGTGAGTGCAATGGGGCAATAGTAATTTAGTTCAGTTACCTTAGCTTTCTTGGGAACAGGAACAATGGTGGCCATCTTGAAGCATGTGGGGACAACAGACTGGGATAGGAATTGGTTGAACATGTCCGTAAACACACCAGCCAGCTGGTCTGCGCATGCTCTAAGGACGCGGTTAGGGATGCCGCCTGAGCCGGCAGCCTTGCGAGGGTTAACACGTTGAAATGTTTTACTCACGTTGGCCGCAGAGAAGGAGAGCCCATAGGCTTTGGTAGCAGGCCGTGTCAGTGGCACTGTATTGTCCTCAAAGAGAGCAAAGAAGTTGTTTAATTTGTCTGGGAGCAAGACGTTGATGTCCCCGACGGGGCTGGTTTTCTTTTTGTAATCCGTGATTGACTGTAGATCCTGCCACATACGTCTTGCGTTTGGGCCATTGAATTGCGACTCTACTTTGTCTCTCTTTTTTGATTGCCTTGTGGAGGGAATAGCTACACTGTTTGTATTCAGTCATGGTTCCGGTCACCATGACATGATTAAATGCGGTGGCTAGCACTTTCAGTTTTGCGCGAATGCTGCCATTAATCCACGGTTTCTGGTTAGGGAAGGTTTTAATAGTCACAGCGGGTATGACATCTCCTATGCACTTGCTAATAAACTCGCTCAATCTTGAAGCGTGGAATCCGATTGGTCAGACCAGTGTTGTATTGATCTGAGCATGGGCATTTCCTGTTTAAGTTATAGGCTGGGAACAACAAAATATTCACGGCTGTGACTATAATTGAAGAGAATTCTCTTGGAAAATAATGCGGTCGGCATTTGATTGTAAGGAATTCTAGGTCAGGTGAACAAAAATTTACTTGAGTTCCTGTATGTTGTTGTGATTACACCATGAGTCGTTAATCATAAGGCATACACCCCCGCCCTTCTTTTTACTAGAGAGATGTTTGTTTCTGTCGGCGCGATGTGTGAAGAATTCGGGTGGCTGTACCGACTCTGACAACGTATCACAAGTGAGCCATGTTTCCGTGAAACAGAGAATGTTCCAATCTCTGATGTCTCTCTGGAAGGCAACTCGTGCCCTAACTTTGTCCACCTTGTTATCTAGAGCATTGGCAAGTAATGTGCTAGGAAGCGGTGGATGGTGTGCTCGCCTGAGTCTGACCAGTAGGCTGCTCCATCTGCGGCGAACACACTGTTTTGCGGCGAACACGCTGTTTTGGGTCGGTCTCTGGGATAAGATTGCATGTCCAGGGTGGAGATCCGAGCAAAGGATCCGCTTCGGGAAAGATATATTCCTGGTTGTAATTATGGTAAGTTGACATCGCTTTTATATCCAATAGTTCTTCCTGGCTGTATGTAATAACACTTGAGATTTTCTGGGATAACAATGTAAGAAATAGTACCAAAAAAAACTGCATAGTTTTGTAAGGACCTGAATGAAGCGAGGCGACCATCTCTGCCGGCGCCACCATCTCTAAAAATGACTGGAATCATTGCAAATCAATTTGTGCAAAAATAGATTTAATACATAGCCGATAACTTCAGTGTATTGTTGTAGCCTTGTGTTATTATGAAATTATTAATGGAAATGTTTAGTTAATTAAATTGGAAGTTTATCAAAGCTCTATTGCAATTGCCGATCAGTTGTTAGAACGCATTAGAATGACAGTAACAGTCAGTCTGATTAGGCTAGAGGTAAAAAAATAAACACTGGCTGTTGTTGACAATCATATTCAGTTCATATACATATTATGAATATTTCATTTAGTGATTGAAATTACAACCCTGTCCTCAGTATCCTATTTCAGCAGGCTAGTGGGCTCCAGAAGCACTTCTTACCTCGAAATCGCCAAACTGTTCACGTTGAATAAATTAGTCTTAATTTGAACGCATCCAGCTGCTAAATTGTTCAGTTTCCATCTTGCCTACATTTTTCCTAGGCTACTGTAGACTATCTGAAATTAGATGTAGGCCTTTCATTGATTTTAGGCTACCTGCATCTAGCTAAGAAACCATGGAAATTTGAATTTCAATCATAAACCCAGACTTTACCCAGGCTTGCTGTTTGGGGTTTTAGGCTGGGTTTCTGTACAGCACTTTGAGATATCAGCTGATGTACGAAGGGCTATATAAATAAATTTGATTTGATTTAGTCTGTAGCCTATGCCTATTGAAATGACAAGTCCATCTCGCAAATGTGCCATTAATAACTGTTTGTAGTCTTAACATTTTCACATAAATGGCACAATTGCCAGAAAATAGCCCACCAAATTGTTTTTGTTAAAATAAATACATTTGTCCAAGTGTTTCTTGCTCAGAGATTGAGAACCTCTGTCCAACTTTCATCACTCAAACTCACCTGTCAGATTTATCTATAGTTATGCACATGCCAAAAGGCCTGAATGTTGATTGGTTGAAAGCCGTGGTATATCAGCCCATATACCTTGGGTATGACAAAAAAATATTTTTTGTTGGTAACCAGTTTATAATAACAATAAGGCACCATGGGGTTTGTGGTATATAACAAAAAATATAATTTTATGTTAGTCACCAGTTTATAATAACAATAAGGCACCCTGGGGTTTATGGTATATGGCTAATATACCACTGCTAACTGCTGTATCAAGGCACTCCGCATTGCCATAAGTCTTAGCAGTGGTATATTGGCCATATACCAATATACCATACATATATGCAGTCAAACAAGTTAAATCGACATCCATTGATGGAAAATTATCTGGCGAGTTTAATAAGGGCAAATTACATTTTATATAGCAATATATTCAAATTAGTTTATTACGTCATGTCAAGTAAGCAATAATCATTATTTTTGATGAAAACCAAATTTAGCTTCTAACGTAGTTCCAAATTACCTCGATATTCCTTCTTAATTGGCTCAATAACATTATGGGGAAATGGTTTATTGTATAAATGTGGCAACTCTCTGTGGGGGGAAAAGGGGGCTAGTTTTCAGGCCTTTGGGGCAAGTTAAGTGGTCATTGGGCAATGTTTTTTTTTAGCTGGACCTGGCAACCCTGACTTCCAACACTCTCCATTGTGCCTAAATCACTAAGAAGGAATGCTCTGGACAAGAGCGTCTGTTAAATGACGCATTTAAAAATGTAATGTAAACATATAAACTTGCCTACCTGCTTTATGTAATTTCAGATCGGGATTAAAAACCGAATCCAGCAGCCTCTGCAGGCGTTGATTCTCCTCCTTTGAACGTGACATCTCATCCTGGTACTCTGCAAACGCCTTTTCCACTACCACGGATATCTCTACAGCCACTGTTGTTAATCGATCGGAGAGAAACGCTTGCAACAACTGTAATTTTGACATTTTGGTTGAAATGTCCGTCTACTTGTTCTATTTTTGTGATTCGGTTAATACGACGCTTCATCAACGTCTCGTCAGCAACACTTAAATAAGTATTTCCGGGTCACGGAATATCGACATTTTTCAAAGTATAGGTCCCGCACGTCATAGTAGAAAAGTATCAATAACCTGCATTGATTCATGATAAATGAAACATTATTCTGTAAACATTGATTCATATTTAAATGACATTTGCATTAAATGTGGGTTTTAAAACATGTTCCAAGTTCAAATAAATGCCCCAATGTGAATCACTGTATATGGAATACATATTGACTTAAAGTTCAAAAACTATTCTGGGTGGCACAGTAAAAGTATTGTAGGGAATACTCAGTAGGGTCTGTAGAATGCATATATGGTGCCATTTCATGGGGCTCTGAATAATACGGAGTGTTGCTGGCCTTTTACTCCACCCATTCCATTAGCCACATAAGATTCTTTGTCCTGATGTAAAAGTGGGTTGGGGAGTATTCTGTACGGTCTGTATAATCCATATATGGTGTAATTTCATGAGGCTCTGAATAATGCAGAGTATTGTTGGACATTTACTGTGGTCAAAGAGCATAAATGGGGTGCCTGTGTAACGGATGTGAAACGGCTAGCTTAGTTAGCGGTGGTGCGCGCTAAATAGCGTTTCAATCGGTGACATCACTTGACTTGCTCTGAGACCTTGAAGTAGTAGTTCCCCTTGCTCTGCAAGGGCCTTCGTGGGTGACTGTTGTTAATGTGTGCAGAGGGTCCCTGGTTTGCCCGAGGGGACGGTCTAAAGTTATACTGTTACACCTGGACACTATACAGTACAAGCTGAAGGCAAAACGCCCCAAGAACAAGCAGGAACAAGTTAGCCTTAAAAATTGTCAAAGACTCCAGCCACCCTAGTCATAGACTGTTGTCTCTGCTACCGCACTGCAAGCGGTACCGGAGGGCCAAGTCTAGGTCCAAGCGGCTCCTAAATAGCTTCTACCCCCAAGCCATAAGACTCCTGAACAGCTAACTATTTACTGCTGCCCTATTTACTGCTGCCCAAACTGTATTTGTCACATGTGCTGAATACACCTTAGAGTGAAATGTTTACTTATAAGCCCTTAACCAACAATGCAGTTTTAAGAAAATACCTAAATAAAGTAAGAGATAAGAATAACAAATGATTAATTTGATTTGAACTGAAGACAGCCGCAGTAAATCACCAGGGAAGAAACCCAGCATCTGGTGATTCCTAGTTTGTTCATTTACTTTTGAGCCCCTAAAATTGGGGGGCTATGTATAAAAATGGTTGTAATTCCTACACGGTTCATACAATAATTTTTACAAAACCCTTAAATTAAAGATGAACGTCTACACTTAAAGCACATCTTGATTGTTGACTTTCAAATCCATTGTGGTGGCGTACAGAGCCAAAATTATGCAAATTGTGTCCAAATAGTTATGGACCTGACTGTATATCACTTTCCCAAGGCACATCAATGAACAGGTTATAGAGCAAACAACAACATTATCACAACACATAGGCTGTAATGTTGGAGGGGGGGGGGGGGGTGGCTTGACTTACCCAGTGATTTTACCCACGCACCGCCAAGACCAATATGAACTCTCATTTGCAACTGTTGGACTAATGATTACACCCTAGATCAGCTAGATGCAGGCAAGAGTGTGCAAGGCGGTATTGAATGTGTCACTGTCTGTCACCTTGATTACTCAAAATTCTCTCGGCCTGTGTACCTACGTTGTAAACCTTCATTCATGGGCTGAATGAAAAATTAGGTTGTAGCAACCTCATGACGGGTACATGGAAAATGTAGTAGCCTAAACCTATCGATGTTACATGTACATTGAGCTGGGCAAATGAATGACAGTCATCCAATATGCTGTAATAGAAATAAGCTCAAGCTCATAAAAAAAAGTATCATCCTCCCTCATTTTAAACGGCACCGACCACCACTAAAGTGATTTGCATTGTGACCAATGTAATGGGCATAGTAAAAGGCCAGCAACACTCTGTATTATTCAGAGCCCCATGAAGTGAAACCATATATAGATTCTACAAACCCTACTGAGTACTCCCCGTTTTTCCCGTACAGTGCTATATTTGTGCCATATTGTCACGCCCTGGCCTTAGTATTTTGTGTTTTCTTTATTATTTTGGTCAGGCCAGGGTGTGACATGGGTATTTATGTGGTGTGTTTTGTCTAGGGTTTTTTTGTAGGTTATGGGATTGTGGTTTAGTGAAGTAGTCTAGGTAAGTCTATGGTTGCCTAGAGTGGTTCTCAATCAGAGGCAGGTGTTTATCGTTGTCTCTGATTGGGAACCATATTTAGGCAGCCATATTCTTTGAGTGTTTCATGGGTGATTGTTCCGGTCTCTGTGTTTGTTGCACCAGATAGGGCTGTGTCGGTTTTTCACGTTACGTTTTTGTAATTGTTCGTTATGGTCTTTATTAAAGATGTATAAAGATAACCACGCTGCATTGGTCCTCCTCTCTTTCACCGGAAGAAAACCATAACAGAATCACCCACCACAACAGGACCAAGCGGCGTGGTGACGGACAGCGGCAGCAGAAGCAGCGAAATCCGGATTTCTGGACATGAAAGGAAATCTTGGACGGTAAAGGACTCTGGGCACAGCCAGGAGAATATCGCGGGAGGCGGTGAAGGTGGAGGGGCGCTGGTATGAGGAGGCAGCACGGCGACGCGGATGGAAGCCCGAGAGTCAACCCCAAAAATGTATTGGGGGGGGGGGGGGGGCACACAGGGAGTATGGCGACGCCAGGTAGGAGACCTGCGCCAACGTCCTGTGCTTACCGGGGGGCTAGAGAGACCGGGCAGGCACGTGTTATGCTGTGGAGCGCACGGTGTCTCCAGTGCGGGTGCATAGCCCGGTGCGGTACCTACCAGCTCCTCGTATCGGCCGGGCTAGAGTGGGCATCGAGCCAAGTGTCATGAAGCCGGCTCTACGCATCTGGTCTCCAGTGCGTCTCCTTGGGCCGGCTTACATGGCACCAGCCTTGCGCACGGTGTCCCCGGTTCGCTTGCATAGCCCAATGTGGGCTATTCCACCTCGCCGCACTGGCAGGGCGACCGGGAGCATTCAACCAGGTAAGGTTGGGCAGGCTCGGTGCTCAAGAGCTCCAGTGCACCTGCACGGTCCGGTCTATCCAGTACCACCTCCACGCACCAGCCCTCCGGTGGCAGCTCCCCGCACCAGGCTTCCTGTGCGTGTCCTCGGCCCAGTACCACCAGTGCCAGCACCACGCACCAGGCCTACAGTACGCTCCGCCTGTCCAGCGCCGCCGGAGTCTCCCGCCTGTCCAGCGCCGCCAGAGCCTCCCTCTCCAGCGCCGCCGGAGCCTCCCTCCTCTCCGGCACCGCCGGAGTCTCCCGCCTGTCCGGCGCCGCCGGAGTCTCCCGCCAGCATGGAGCAGCCAGAGTCGCTAGAGCTGCCAGTCAGCCAGGATCTTCCAGTCAGCCAGGATCCGCCATTCAGCCAGGATCCGCCATTCAGCCAGGATCCGCCATTCAGCCAGGATTCGCCATTCAGCCAGGATTCGCCAGTCAGCCAGGATCAGCCAGAACCACCAGTCAGCCAGGATCTGCCAGAGCCATCAACCTGCCTGAGCTTCCTCTCAGTCCCGAGCTACCCCTCAGTCCCGAGCTACCCCTCAGTCCCGAGCTACCCCTCAGTCCCGTGCTACCCCTCAGTCCCGTGCTACCCCTCAGTCCCGTGCTATCCCTCAGGCAAGTGAGTTAAGAACAAATTCTTATTTTCTATGATGGCCTAGGAACAATGGGTTAACAGATTTTGAACCTGCCGCCCCAGGTAGCCTAGTGGTTAGAGACAAAGTGAAGTCGCAATTCAATGGCTCAGACACGAGACGTATGTGGCAGGGTCTACAGATAATCAGGACTACAAAAGGAAAACCAGCCACGTTTAAATGTCGGACTCATGTCGGCCACGGAGAAGGAGCGCCCACAGTCCTTGGTAGCGGGCCACATTGGTGGCACTGTAGGATCCTCAAAGTGGGCAAAGAATGTGTTTAGTTTATCTGGAAGCAAGACATCGGTGTTAGTGTTCGGCCCAGACGGCATCCCTCAGAGTATGCGCACACCAGCTGGCTGATGTGTTTACGGACATATTCAATCTCTCCCTATCCCAGTCTGCTCTCCCCACATGCTCCAAGATGGCCACCATTGTTCCTGTACCCAAGAATGCAAAGGTAACTGAACTAAATGACTATCGCCCTGTAGCACTCACTTCTGTCATCATGAAGTGCTTTGAGAGACTAGTCAACATTCATCACCCCCCTATACACATCGATGGACAGCAGTGGAGAAGGTGGAAAGTTCCTCGGCGTACACATCACTGACAAACTGAAATGGTCCACCCACACAGACAGTGTGGTGAAGAAGGTGCAACCTCAGGAGGCTGAAGAAATTTGGCTTGTCAACTAAAACCCTCACAAACTTTTACAGATGCACAATTGAGAGCATCCTGTCGGGCTGTATCCTGCCTGCTACGGCAACTGCAACGCAGTATTTTTATTTTTTACCTGAAATGCACAAGGTCCTCTACTCCGACAATGAATCCACACATAAACCGGTCAACCCAATCATTTCTAGTCATCTATCCCCCTTCCAGGCTTTTTCTTCTTTGAACTTATATGGTTAATTACCACGACGACCGACAACACAGTTCATCTTTCAATCACCCACGTGGGTATAACCAATGAGGAGATGGCACGTGGATATCTGCTTCTATAAACCAATGGGAGATGGTAGAGGCAGGATTTGCAGTGGGATCTGCGTCACAAATAGAACGGACTTCTATTTTAGGCCTTGGCAACGCAGATGCTCGTTGACGCATGCGAGCAGTGTAGGTGCAATAATTGAATAATATAGATTTCTAAACTTATTTTGCAACGGTCGCACATGTGAGTGGTGTAGTCAGGGTATTAGCCTTTGCCACTCTGACATTGCTCATCCATAAATGTATATATTATTATTCCATTCCTTACTTAGATTTGTGTGTATTAGGTATTTGTTGTGGAATCGTTAGATATTACTTGTTAGATATTGCTGCACTGTCGGAAATTTCGCTACACTTGCAATAACATCTGCTAACAATGTGTATGTGACCAATAAAATTGTATTTAATTTTATTTGCTTCAACATTCACCAACATTCACCTCCATTTCTGTCAAGCCGTCTACGCATACAGTTTGACGCATACGTTCGATCAATCCAATTATGCACAACACCGGAACGCACTGCAACTGCTTCTGCAACGGAATGCTTTAAGGAAAATGCAGCTTTTCATTTGAAATGAATGTAATTCTGGCGTACTAAAATGAAAAACACTGTCGATGTGTTCGAAGCGTAAGGAGGACACTGGTGTGTTCATGCAGGAACCAATGGGTGCTCGATGTGGGGCGTTAATGCAGGAACCAATGAGATGCTGTATCATAAACATCGCTTTTACAGCGGACTTTTATTTTAGAGGTTACATGCAAAAACCGGAAGTAGAATGTTTTGTTTATATATTTTTTATTTAAAATACCAGGTCAACAATTTACATTGTTACATCATTCAAAACAGAACGCAGGTATTAACAATAAAATACTAAAACATACAAAAAATATCAATGAAATAATCAAAAAATCAACTATTCTAGTGCAATTGTAATCACTCTGAAAAAATCTTATTATAATGATTCAGGAAAATGTTATTCTTGCTGTTATTCACTAGGGTTAATGTTTTAATAAGATAGTTAAATTCAAATATGTGTAATTTTTGTATAGTATTTTGGAATTTTTGTTTATGTATAAAGTATTTGGGAACAAGAATAAAACAGGGAAACAGAAATGGTGTTACCGCCACCTTCTGTACTAGAGAAGGAGCGCATGTAAACTGATTGAAACGTGCCTATCATCACCGTTGCGGAGCTCCATAAACGTGTTCGCCCGACGGGAATTCAAATGTGTAGGCTACTACAGTAAGGTTCCTGATATATTTGAAAGCGGTTCTAGTTTTACAACGGGAACCTCAGGCACGAGAGAGACATAGAGAGAGAGAGAGACATAGAGAGAGAGAGAGACATAGAGAGAGAGAGAGACATAGAGAGAGCGAGACATAGAGAGAGCGAGAAAGAGTGTACTTTCAAAGTTGGCCTACTCACCGAGTATTCTACGGGGAGGTCCATTATTGACGAGAAAATATAAAGAGGTAAGCCTACATTTCCCCTGGCAATATTGCTATTTTCAGCCAATTTATAGATTACAGACCTAGCTAACATACTAATTGATGCTAATGTGCTGTGCAAACTATTTTAATTGTATATTTCCAGAACTATTTTCTGACACACACAGAATAACCATTTATTATTATAACTGGAACTTGTTATACCTTTTGGGAAGAGTTTTGAATACATGGTCATGGAAACAAGCAATTTCTTATCATCATGACAACATCTTTAAAATCACACCAACGTCCCTTAGGAGAGTTAGTATTATAGTGCTGTCTTTCCTTCACATAGGCTACTTAGGGTTACTAATTTACTAATTCAATATTTATCCAATTCCGTAGCAACCACGTGATGATTCAAATTCAAAAATCTAATTTTATTTGTCACATACACCGAGTACAACAAGTGTAGACCTTACCGTGAACTGCTTACTTACGAACAATGCAGTTTTATGAAACTAAAGTAAAACATAAAAAAAGTAACACAATAAAATAACGAAAATGAGGCTATATACAGGGGGTACCTGTGGAGTGAGGAACGAGAAAGGGTGTCAGAGAGAAACTTTCCCCTGGTTCCAGATAAAAGACAGAAATAAACTTTCCCTAGAGAATAAAATTTCAGAATTCCAAGCATTCCTGGAGCTGGTCCCTCCCTTGTATTGACTTTCCTTCTTTTGGAAGAGGAACATTGAGCCCCACTGACTGCCCAACTCATACCCACAGATAAAGGCAGGCTGATCAGCCCTACAGTACAATTTCATCATAGGACAAGAATACTTTATGTGGTCTTATAGGCTGGTATAGGAATGTAGGATGTTTTCTATTACAAATGTGTTAACTTCCATCTCTACAGTGAATTCGGAAAGTATTCAGACCCCTTCACTTTTTCCACATTTTGTTACGTTACAGCCTTATTCTAAAACTGATTCAATGTTTTTTTCCCCCCTCAATCTACACACAATACCCCGTAATGATAAAGTGAACACAGTTTTTTAGACATTTTAGCAAATGTATTAAAAATTAAAAAACAAATACCTTATTTATGTAAGTATTCAGACCCTTTGCTATGAAACTCAAAATTGAGCTCAGGTGCATTCTGTTTCCATTGATCATCATTGAGATGTTTCTACAACTTGATTGGATTCCACCTGTGGTAAATTAAATTGATTGGACATGATTTGGAAAGGCACACACCTGTCTATATAAGGTCTCACAGTTGACAGTGCATGTCAGAGCAAAAACCAAGACATGACGTCGAAGGAATTGTCCGTGGAGCTCCGAGACAGGATTTGTGTCGGCATAGATCTGGGGGTGAGTACCAAAATAATTTCTGCAGCATTGACGACCCCGAAGAACAGTGGCCTCCATCATTCAACGTTGTCCTAGAGCTGAGCAATCGGGGGTGAAGGGCCTTGGTCAGGGAGGTTACCAAGAACCCGATGGGCACTCTGACAGAGCTCCAGAGTTCCTCCGTGGATATGGGAAAACCTTCCAGAAGGACAACCATCTTTGCAGCACTCCACCAATCAGGCATTTATGGTAGAGTGGCCAGACGGAAGCCACTCCTCAGTAAAAGGCACATGACAGCCCGGTTGGAGTTTGCCAAAAGGCACCTAAAGACTCAGACCATGAGAAACAAGATTCTCTGGTCTGATGAAACCAAGATAGAACTCTTTGGCCTGATAGATAGAACTCTTTGGCCTGATAGATAGAACTCTTTGGCCTGATAGATAGAACTCTTTGGCCTGATAGATAGAACTCTTTGGCCTGATAGATAGAACTCTTTGGCCTGATAGATAGAACTCTTTGGCCTGATAGATAGAACTCTTTGGCCTGATAGATAGAACTCTTTGGCCTGATAGATAGAACTCTTTGGCCTGATAGATAGAACTCTTTGGCCTGATAGATAGAACTCTTTGGCCTGATAGATAGAACTCTTTGGCCTGATAGATAGAACTCTTTGGCCTGATAGATAGAACTCTTTGGCCTGATAGATAGAACTCTTTGGCCTGATAGATAGAACTCTTTGGCCTGATAGATAGAACTCTTTGGCCTGATAGATAGAACTCTTTGGCCTGATAGATAGAACTCTTTGGCCTGATAGATAGAACTCTTTGGCCAAGCGTCACTCTGGAGGAAACCTGGCACCATTCCTACGGTGAAGAATAGAGGTGGCAGCATCATGCTGTGGGGATGTTTTTCAGCGGCAGTGATTGGGAGACTAGGCAGAATTGAGGGAAAGATGAACGGAGCAAAGTACAGAGAGATCCTTGATGAAAACCTGCTCCAGAGTGCTCAGGACCTCAGACTGGGGCAAAGGTTCACCTTCCAACAGGACAACGACCCTAAGCACACGGTCAAGACAACACAACACAGGAGTGGCTTCGCAACAATGTCCTTGAGTGGCCCAGCCAGGACTTGAACCCGATGGAACATCTCTGGAGAGACCTGAAAATAGCTGTGCAGCAACGCTCCCCATCCAACCTGACAGAGCTTGAGAGGATCTGCAGAGAAGAATGGGAGAAACTCCCCAAATACAGGTGTGCCAAGCTTGTAGCGTCATACCCAAGAAGACTCAAGGCTGTAATCGCTGCCAAAGGTGCTTCAACAAAGTACAATTAAAACATATATTTTTTTTAAATCATGTTTTTTTACTTTGACACTGTGTGTAGATTGAGGGGAAAAAACAATTGAAAACATTTTTAATAACCTTTATTGAACTAGGCAAGTCAGTTAAGAACAAATTCTTATTTACAATGATGGCCTACTGCGGAACAGTGGGTTCATTGTTCTGCCTTGTTCAGGGGTAGAACGACAGATTTTTACCTTGTTAGCTCGGGGATTTGAGCCAGCAACCTTTCGGTTACTGGCCCAACCTTCTAACCACTGGGCTACCTGCCGCCACGAAAAGTCAAGTGGTCTGAATACTTTCCAAATGCATTGTATGTCATGACAACCAACTGAGGACCATCAAAGTGACTTATCATTCATATCGATATATTTCTTGTTGTACATTGCAGCAATATGCTTACAGTACGTGAACGTGTTGGTGTTATGCCAATGCAGAGCTTAGTAAACATAGCGAGAGCACAGACACGGCCTCCTCCATATGCTCGCCCACACCTCAACAGTCCAATGCGGATGAACTGATGAACTCTAACTTCTCAGTTGCCTACTGTTTACATTGACTTGCACAAGCCGAGAGAAAATGGAACAGGCATACCCCAAGTTTGGGCTTTGATATTTGGCCATGTTTTTTCTGTTGTGTTCACTAACAAGGACAAGGTTTTAAAAAGTATTTGAAAAACAGTTTAAACAGGAATGATAAAAAAAGGGGGGATGGAGAAGGCAGGGGGTGTGTTTTGGTTTTACTCCTGCCGCTGGTGTTTTTTTCCCTGAGAGTTTTGTAGGCGACTTGTGGCTCCCTCTAGGTGTGGCAACATTCGGGTCAGGATAATTATCACAAACACTGGCTCCACTGAGAGTGGACATGCCAAACCAGCTCTGTGTGTGTGTGTGTGTGTGTGTGTGTGTAGAAGAGGGAGAAAGAGAAATGGGTCATAATAAATAATACATGTATTTTTATTGTCAGTTGCACACAAGGTCCAACCAAAACCTGACTTCTGCTTTTAACCCAACCTCTCTGAATTGGAGAGGTGCTGGGGGCTTCCACATTGGGTGCTCGTGGAGCTGTTGTTGTGGGGGGGGGTTAACTGCCTTGCTCAAGGGTAGAATGACAGATGTTTCACCTTGGGGATTCGAACTAGGAACCTTTCAGTTACTGGCCCAATGCTCTAACCACTAGGCTAAAGATTGTAGAGTGTTTGTTTGTGTGGTAAAAGCATGTGTAGTGAGTATGTGTGTGTATTCCTGGACAATGCACAGAGAAGCCCTTTTAGGCACAAGTGGGAGGAAAGATTTGTTCATACAGGTGCTGCCTTCTAAAGGGCCTTCTAAAATATAAAGGGAGAGGGAAATGTACGACTAGCACTAGACAGGCTGTACTGTATACACACACTTCACAAAATGTACCATTGTGCCTCTTGTTAGGTTGGTTGTAAGATCAGATGCAGATGTGAACAAGGTCATGTTGGATCTATTTTGAAGTGTCTTTTGTTTGTTTACTATTGTGTGGGAGTGCTGAAGTTAAGTAAATGGAGTGAAAAACCAAATGCCTCAACCACACTCTTCCTCCCTCTGTCTCACCACACACTGTTTACACAACAATTAACATTTGGGCAACAATAACATCTGTCTCTTGTTCAGTCTCTCTTCTTTCTCTCTCTCTCTCTCTCTCTCTTATCTGTCTCTCTCTTCTCTGTCTCTCTCTCTCCTTTCACTCTCTCTCTCTCTCGTTTTCAATTTTTCTCTCCCCATTTATATTTATTTTGTATTTCAGTGAGACTACATTGATTTACTCTTTACTGCATTTCAAACTCTGTTGTCCAGACTGTCATGAGTGAATGATTGTTTGTCAATCATTCTGTGGGGAGTTCCCTAAAGATAAGTACACTGCAATAGAAGGCCCACTCATATTTTGATGGTTTACATGGGGCTATTTCGACCTCTGGAGAGTGACCGGGTATCAAGAGCTAATCTTGATATCCTGTAATCTGGCATAGTAGTGGGATTGAGTGCTTGTAAAGATGGAGGCTTCATTCAGTCCACAACTCAATACTCCTGTGGTAAAACTCTGCCACACATGAACATGTAACTAGCTGACTGAGGAGCTTTCTTGTATATCTGATTGGTTTGATATGGTGTTATTGTGTATACTGTGATAATGGTCTTATGCTATGTTGTATAGGCCTTTAGTGCAGAAAAGGTGCTTTAGTACATGACATTAAGTATTATAACACTGAAAAAGCCTAACACACTGTTGTGAATTTGGGGGATAGAGCCAGGAGCTGGACTTGAACCAGGGACCTCATGCACATCAGCACAATCCACAACCACTTTGATAGTGATAGCAGGCCGCATAGTGCTGTATTTTAGACATGGTTGCTGCATTATCTATTTATTTAATGTAAATCAGTCCTTTTTAAAGACTCATTTTCCACTCTGCTGTTCACCTCATCCTCCCCGCTGCTCTCCTCCAGTTCGCAAATATTATAAATGCCGCTGAAATGTCACACTGCAGCTAATATGACACTTCGTCATTGAACAAATAACCATTTCAGTTCAGGGTGTTTTATGTAATTATATCCTCAATTAGTTCCCAGTGTCTGTCACACTTAGTTAGCGTATAAGCATATTATACTGAACAAAAATATAAACGCGACATGCAACAATTTCAAAGATTTTACTGAGTTACAGTTCATAGAGGGAAACCAGACAATTTAAATAAATAAATTAGGCCCTAATCTATGGATTTCACATGACTGGGCAGGGGCGCAGCCAATTTGTTTTTTTGTAGAAGCACCATTTAGGCGATTACAGCTTTGAGTCATTTTGGGTATGTCTGTATCAGCTTTGCACATCTGGATTTGGGGATTTTCTTAAATTTTTCCTTGCAGATTTTCTGAAGCTCTGTTAATTAAATTAAGTGGGGAGCCATGCTCCCCATCCAACCTAACAGAGCTTGAGATGATCTGCAGAGAAGAATGGGAGAAACTCCCCAAATACAGGTGTGCCAAGCTTGTAGCGTCATACCCAAGAAGACTCGAGGCAGTAATCGCTGCCAAAGGTGCTTCAACCATGTACTGAGTAAAGGGTCTGAATGCTGATGTAAATGTGATCAAATTTTTTTCAACAATTTCTACAAAGCTGTTTTCACTTTGTCATTATGAGGTATTGTGTGTAGATTGATGAGGGGAAAAAACGATTTCATCCATTTTAGAATAAGGCTGTAGTGTAGCAAAATGTGTAATAATCAAGGGGTATGAATACTATCCAAATGCCACGTAAATGCCTAGAATGATGTTTTGTTAATGTCAGTATTGTATGTAGCTTACAATTTATGCCTTGTATGTGAATCCATTCATTTTACAAAGGTGTTAAATAATACCTGCTTTGATATGAATTTCTCATGACCATTCCTTGATCTTAGTCAGCTAAACGCATAATACTTGATTGCACGTGTTTTTTCTAGAATGTTAAATGGAGTCTGCTATTCAGTTTAATAGACTTAATAGACTTTGTTAACATGCACATTACATAGTCTTATCATGGGTTGCATGTAAGGTATACAGTGCCTTCAAAGTATTCATACCCCTTGACTTATTCAATATTTTGTTGTTACAGCCTAAATTCACAATTGATTAAATATATATTTTTTCTCATCTATTTACACACAAAACCCCATAATGACAAAGTGAAAACATGTTTTTAGACATTTTTGCAAATGCATTGAAAATGAAATACAGAAATATATGCCAATTACCAGACACTTTTATACAAATTACTTATAGCAGTGTGTGTCTACAGTACATTTTCATATGGGTGGCCCCAGTGGGAATCAAACCCACAATCATAACTCAGCAAGGATTCCATGTAGGCTACATGCAGATTTTGTTTTGTGAAGTTGCTAGATGGTGATTTGCTGTCTGTCTTCAGAGAGGTAAATAGAGATCCATGGTTGAACAAATTAGCACACTAACGCAGCAAATCCATCAACCAAATGGAAACTTATGTAAATGCATTTGCTTCTATTAGCTTCACCCCTAACAAGGTCCTCCATTATATCATTAGCATGCATGGTCTGCCACGCCACAGTCCACAGTGACTCGCTCTCTCATTGAGAAGTTCACAAGGTACTGTTTTACTTGCTCGGCCGGGTTTAGTTGCCATGGCAACAAATCTGTCAGAAATCGGGAAGAATGTGTTGTCCAATCCTGAAGCCTCCCCTATCTCTGCTTTATTTCAAAAATATATTCTAGGGAAGTTTGCGACACAGTTCACACAGTCATAGATTTTCCTAGATCAAGTATTCCCTCTGTTTTTGAAAAAAGAGTGTGCCTGATCAAAGCTGAAGTGAAGTCCCAGGGAACATCTCTCATTCCTCCCTGTTCTCTCTCCTACTCTGACTCTCTCTGTCTACCTTTCGCTCTCTCTACCTCTGTCTACCTGTCTCTCTCTCTCTGCTATGTGTATTACAGTATGTGTTCCCAATTGTTTTCCGAACATTTAATACCTTAGCCTGATTCAATATTGTTAACCTGCAGTAGTGGGCTGACTCATTGTTTTTGTGCAGTTGAATTACACATCCTGATGTCTTTGGAGAGAGTGAAGATGCAGATAGGGATAATGCATTGCCGGCTGTCAAGCGTTCCTATGCTGTGAGAGGGAGGCAGGGGACGTTTATTTATGAAACAGACACATATTTGGTGTTCACGCTGACATTGTCTACTTCCAGGGTGACAGTGGGGTTATGACTATTTGATTTAAAAGCTGATTGAGGCCACAAAGGACTTATTGCATCAGCAGGTTTGACACTGTTAAGATATAGTGTAACATTTCTGTGAACATGCAGTATTTAAATTGACCACCAGTGGGTAAGATAGTCAAACGAAAGTGTCTCAACTCGTCCAAAAATTGGAAAGAAACATGGTAGCGTGTGTGAATGGACTAGACTGAGGGATTGTGTGTGTGTGTTTGGTAGTTATTTAGTGTTTTACCATTTTATCATTACATCAACTACTAGAGTTGGTTCCCTCATCCCCCAATTACCCTCTTATCTCATTCCCCAAACATAAATAGGTGTTCTACTTAACACTCCCCTTTTCTCACCTACTTTCATTTTTGCTCCAGTTTTCTTTCCTGCTATTTCTGTTCACCAGTCACCAGAACATTAGCAAGTCAGATTGAAAATTAAATTTAAAAAATGGACCGACCTGAGACAAATAAGGCAATTGGGAAACCAAAATTCAGCATACAGTAATAATGCCCTCTGTAGTTTCTCATCATTCTTACATATGACTATCAACATTCTGTTGTAGCAAATTTTCTACTAATTTAAATAAGGTGCCAGCCTCCCCACCTCTCCCAGCCACCACTGTTGTGTAGGACTACTGTTTAACATCTTTGGTTTGGAGTCATGTTGGACAGCTTGTACCTTAATGCAACTCAGGTTGTAAAGATATTAGCTATCCCACAAGCTATAGACTTGCCGTGCAAAGAGGTAAGATCAACGTTGGACTCCCCACTTTTTTTGTATTATTTCAAAATAATAAAATATAATGTATACCATTTAGCAGATTATTTTATCCAAAGCGACATAGTCATGCGTGTAAAAACAAATGTTTACGAGTAAAGACAACATGATTGAAATGGTAATATACGTTTGTTGGAAAAGGTGTGTAGAGGAATGGCCCACAATCTGCTGGAGTGCTTATCTCTCTATTTTACTTCTATCCTATTATTATTATTATTATTATTATTATTATTATTATTATTATTATTATTTTAGTATTTATCCTAGGGTTCTGTGTAGGTCTACTAATTAGCATCCTCTCTCTCCATGCAAACAGTCCTCAACAGTAATTATGATTTGGGTAATTAGGTGTTCAGACTTATGTACTTGAAAGAATTCTTAAGAATATACCACCACAGTTAAGCAGTTTCAATTTCTTTGCTACTTAGCAAACAACTTCAGTGTTGGTATAATGAACATTTTAGTACATTAAATAAACATTCAACCCACTGGGCACAGACGTCAGTTCAATGTCTAGTTTTGATTTACATATGGTTGAGTTGTCTCGACTTCCGCCGAAGTTGGCTCTCCTGCCTGTTCGGGTGTTGCTCGGCGGTCGTCGTCACCGGCCTACTAGCCGCCACCGATCCCTTTTTCGTTGTCTGTCTGTTTTGTCTCATTAGTTTCACCCGTGTCCTGTTGTATGTGCTTAATGGGCTTCCTTATTTAAAGTACGTGTAACCCCCCCTTGTTTTGTGCGGGATTGTATTTATGTTACGTGTGTGCGTTGGGTAGAGGTGTTCTTGTTTCTGGACCTGGCACTGCATTTTGGGTGGTCCACATTACTGTCCGCGCCTTGTGTTTTGGGCTTGTTGTTTTGTGCCGCATTAAAGTGCACCTTTTCCCAGTGGAACTCTCTGCGCCTGATTCCTTCCTCACCCACCTAGTCCCGCGTGACATGAGTTGTCAACTAATGTGAAATCAACAAAACATTTCACTATGTCATTTGATTTAGGTAAAAAGTTGGGTGAAAAAAATATGAAATTCCCTTTTTTCAAATCCAATCGGTTTCCACATTGATTTAACATCACTCGCTAACTGAAGTGTACATAATTAGGGCTGGTTTCTATCAGGCCCCTACTGCGAAACAAACGTGTGTTTCGACCAGTCAGTCTGATAGGAAGTGTGGGGGAGCATATGCAGAGGACTTTCATATAATTTATTTATTTTCAAACATGAATTACTTACCAGCCGGTGTGTTTCAACTAGTAAACACAATTTTCCGGTTATGGCACCAGAACTCTTATGTTCCCACAGCGGGGATGTGAACCATAGAAATAGAATTACTAATTATATGCGTATGATTATTAATTCTATATGGTGAGAACCTCAGAGGAACTCTGCATTTCTCACTTAACCGTTTCAACTGTGTATGTGCAATGTCTCTAAGCTTGCACTGACTGATGAGGCCAGCTTTACAGTTGAGCTTCACCTGCAGTGAGTTTGATTGGGGCTATCTACAACCTAAAATAGTTATTTGGCTGTCCCCATAGAAGAACCCTTTTAGGTTCCAGGTAGAACCCTTTTGGGTTTCATCTATAGTAGAACCCTTTCCACAGAGGAACCAAGATAACCCCCAGAAAATATTGTATATTCTAAGAGTGTAGACCTATGCCATTGGTCCTATTGTTTGGCCTTAGCTCAGAAGCAACACTGTGTGCTACAGGAAAGGCTTGCTCTAAGCTAGTAGCTACCGTAACCAAACAACAGCATATTGGTTCTCATTCTTTATGGTGCCAGGTTAAGTGGATGAATCGATGCCCTTGGGGACTGGGAAACCATTACCAGTGAATTCGAGAGAAATATGAGACAAGTGTTGCGTCTGCTGAACTATCTAGTGCAATCTAACGTGGGGTGGGTAATGAGTGATCCTTGGAAAAATAAACTGCTTTGGTTCTAATCAAAGACGAAGTCGGGCACGTGCCTGATATGCACGGTGAACACACACACACCGGTCCGCTGACCTGACCCGACTTGTGCCCCCAATACTCTCCGTATTTATCCGCATTTACCGCTCTCTTTTACCGCTCTGTCACTTTCCCTCTTAATCAAATTTCCTGGAGCTCGCCAACGCACTGCCAGCCACCTGTCTGAGAAATCTAGTGACGAGATTACTCATAATGCGAATGCAATCCCTTCACCGTTATTCACCCGCTATACTGTGTTAACGCCATGATGTACATACAGTAAGTGAGCCCAGTGGCTTGTGTGGGGCTGTGTGTATGCTTAGATGTGTGCTAGGTACCTTGTGATTTTTTTTGTTGTTGCTTGCTGCATGTGTGTAATATCCCTTTCATACTACGGCATTTCTTTCGCCAACTTTACCATACCGCAAACTTTTTTCCCGTTTTTTCCTTCTAACTGAAATTTAATTGCAGGTGTTGTGCCGAAAATCTCCCCTTCGCGTGAACGCGCACGCACTCAATTCTTCATCGCTGCAACTTGCTTGTTAGTTGAGATTTCTGCTCTTCACTCCGTTGTCAGTTTAGCATACATTTTAATTTTAGTCGCAGAAAGCATTTTTTATTTGTGTCCTTTGATCGCGGGGCAGCCACTAGTAATGTCTACAGTTTTCGGTTTGGCTATTTGTTTTAAGTGTATTAGTCTATAAATAAATCTCTTTGCCAAAATGCATCATCTCTCCCATATCTTATTGACTAGTAGTTGTTCTGAAATGTTTATTGCTTGCTGACATTTTACTCCCTCCTCTGTTTTAATATAACACACATACATTCATTATTGATTTCTGTTGCCTACGTTATGTTTGTTCTATTGAAAGTATTTGACTCTGACGTGTGCCATAGAAATTATTTGACTAGTGACAAAATTAAGGAAATTAGAAGGGGGGTCCGAAATTCTCCTCCCCCTTCTAATTTCATTAATTTTGATGCTAGAGAAAATATTTGACTATGACACACACTACTGGTCAACCTGAGTTTGAGCTACCAAAAATGATTCTGAAGTGTGCCAGGCCTTGCAGTCCCAAGATAGAAGGGAGGGAGATTTTCAGCAGGCAAGAAAATGGCCTTGTCGAACCCCCCCCCTTCTAATTTCCTTAATTTGTCCCTAGTCAAATAGTTTCTGTGGCACACATCAGAGTTAAATACTTTCTATAGAACAAACTTCACGTCAGGATAGACAACCAAAATGAATGTATGTGTGTTATATTTAACATAGAGGAGGGAGTAAAATGTAGGCAAGCAATAAACATTTCAGAACAACTACTAGTCGAATAGGAAATGGGAGAGATGACAAATTTTGGCAGAGATTTATTTATAGACTAATACAACACCTGTATCAAAGCCGAAACTGTAATTTCCACCTAATGATCTAGTAATCAATTCAGTAAACTTCTGCCTATGGTTTAAGGCATCCGGAATAGTTTGTGCATATATTATGAATACATTTTATGACTGTTTTGGTCATCGGCAAGGGTTTTCCGGCTGTTCGTGCACACACAATGTTTTCTCAAGGCAAGCTGAATTCGGTAGCCCAAGTCTATGCCCATTCGTCAGTGATTGGTCAACATTAGGGATTATTCACCAAACATTTTAGTTGGGTGTACAATTGCGCAACAAAAATCTCCCCAGCCAAAACGTAGAAATGAATGACAGATTTTTTGTGTTATTTTAGATGAATACTGACTATTTTGGCTACGGTGTCTCAAGATAGACAAACAGAACTATTGCTGCTTTTCAAGCAAAGGTCTTTTAAAGGAGTATGTGAACACACTCGTTAGGCTAGGGACCAGCCGAATCAAGGCATGCTGACACCTTTAGTATGAAACTTAGTTTAATGCTGAGGCAGCATTGGCACGCACTACGCTCTTAATGAAACTCTTGATGGTTGCTAGGCAGCACAATATACCATCCTCCTGCCAGTTCTAAACTTTGCAAGGAATGTCACTCTTCTTCGCATACCCTACCACTAAGCATGCAATGTTTTCTTAACCACAACTGGATGGATCCATAAAGAATTACTGTGGGAATAAATATAACTGAATGAAGAACATATTGGAATAAAGTAGGCTATTTCAGTTGAAGGCATTTATTGAGACTCATCCAATCATTGTAATACATTTGAAGCCATACCTGCGTGTGGTCAACTAGATGATAATTTCAGCACCGTTTTGATTGACTCCTTTGACTCCTCTTGATAAATCAATGTCAGATTTTGTTTTTCACTGAATCTCTGTTTTCGTATTGGTTAGGCAACAAATAGTCTGGGGAAATGTTATCTAAATTGAGGTGAGTGCTGCTCATGATCATCTTGTCTAGTTGGCTCATCTATTTGAACATTTTGCCAGCATGTTATGCAGTTTAACAAGTGGATTATGTTGCTCTTCACCTGCAGTCGCTTAGTAGCCTAGGTCTACGTTTGTCCAAAAGCCTGAGACGTCATTGACTTGTTTCAATCAATGTGATTTTGTTTCACCTAATCTCTGTCTGTATCGGCGATTTGGTTAATTGGTTTCTGGATGCGGAAATAAGTGGGGGTTGTATAGCTCATTTATTCGTTTGCCCATCAATCACTGATCAGAAACATTCAGCATGCAATAATGTTGCCCAACTCAAATGTAGGCCTTTTATTTTGCTCAATCGCATGTATGCAACTACACAAGCTTCCTACGCGGAGGTTGTGAAATATTAACACGAGACTTGCATGCTTTTGAAAATAGGATTGCTATTATTTTCTATCAGTACCTTGATGAAGATCCGCTCAACGTAAGACGTCTGCACCCTAACAAAGTGGGTAAGAAAGAGATGAAACATGGATTTAAAAAAAAAGCACGGGCTTGGGCTCTGTTTCAAAAATATCACTTTATCACCTTCCCGTGGCACAAGTTGTGTGGGAAAAATATTATTTATATTTTATTCTTAATACAACATATATGTGTAGTTTTAAAAATACATTTTATTAGTCTTATAGTGTTTCTTAGGACTTGCCAAAACAAATTAATAATATATTTATTTTTGATGTATATTCAATGGTTTTATTCAAATAAACACCCACCCAAATCTGCACACCACTACTACCACTTGTCACAGGAATGTGGTAAAAATGGGCCTGTTTGGTAGGGGGTCATACAAACATTGTCAGTTTTTTCTTAAATCGTGTGTGTGTGTGTGTGTGTGTGTGGGGGGGGGGGGGGGGGGGGGGGTCGTCTGAGTGTGTGTATGTGCGATTGATGGATTATGTCCTGCAATCCTTACACCCTGTCCTCTAAGGGGATTTTCCCCACCAATCTCATCTAAATCCCCAGGAGACAATGGCTGCGGGATTAGACTTGCGATGAGCCAACACCTCCCCTAACCCCAGTTTTGTGTCTGTGTCACTCTCACATACACCTTTTTCTCTGTCTCAACACCCATTCCTGTACAAACGCACTAATTCTCAATCATGTTTGTAATCTGCATGTGCTGATGCATAAAGAAAGCATTCCTCGACTCTGCGTAGATATTGAGTGGAGAATATTATTATCCTATAACGGGAGAAATCTGATATGTTAGTGAAGATAGATTATGCTCATAACATCACTGAGAGATCTGATAGATATGCGTACATCGTGATTATGGCGGGTGAATAGGTTTTCACAGGGGCTGTTAGGTGTGACGAGTTCAGCATCAGGCTGGCATCTATTGACACTGTCCCCGGGCTGAGAATTGTAATGGATGGACGGCAGGTGCCTTCTCACATATCACTCTAGTTTATTTAGGGCTGAGACCGATGTTATGTTTTGATGTTTGTATCACTATAGCTGTAATTAAGATGAGATAATAGACAATGTGCTCACTTAAAAATGACTCTTTAAAGAAAGTTGGGTGCTGGATCCACGTTTTGTAAAATCCATTTAGGGCAGTACAGGGGTTTCCTGCAGTGTGAGTTTGATTGAATGCCACCCAGTGTGGATATGTGTGGACTGTGTGGAACTGTGTTTAGATACACACTGCCCGGTATGACTGCAAATCAAATAAAAATGAATTATATGGAGGCTGTGTGTGGAGGCTTTGCGGTAGATTTGATGAATTATTAAAGTTCCATTTCCTTTGTCATTTCACACTAGGAGAGGTAATCTACCGTTGCTCTTCAGAGGTGCACACCATTGTTTTTCTCTTGGTTTCTTTTACTGGGATTGCACAGTGTTTGATATCTGGTAATTGTACTGATCCCCTCTGTGTGGAAAGTCCACATTTTCCCCTGCCTCCTTCCAAAATAAAACACAATACATATTTTCAATTTTTTTTGTGCAGCTGAAAAACCCAGGCAATGGAAATAGAAAATGTAGTAAAATAAATGAATCTTTGCTTGAAAATGTTGACATTTAAGGAATAGTTTGGAACCACTGATCTACATCCTATTGAGACAGTCCTGCTCTCAATATTCAAACGTTGATCATTGACATTGATCTAGCATGCCATTGACTTGTTCTCGGCACAAAAGTATTGATGTCACTCCACAACCATTATCATTAGTTCACTTGACAAAATATGAATGTCACGTCCCAGTGGTATGGACTCCTCCCCCTCTATTAAGAGCCCTTGTCTTGGACGTAGGGGGTCTGCTAGCCTATGATGACTACATTAGAATGTAGCCTCCGTCTTCTTCCCTACTTTAAGACTATTGTATTTCTTTGTCTGTTTATTGAAGGTGGCTTTGTACGTATAGTGCATTTCACAACCTGCTGAGCCTTGTGTCTGTGTGTATAGTATTTACATTAAATGATCCATATTGTTGTCTGAATATGTTTGATGTATTTTTCCCAAATTCACAAGAGGTCCGTTTCCTCCTTCCTACCTGGACCAGCCTCCACTGCTATTTTAATGAATCGTTAAATTGTCATAATGTAGTTTATCATTGCTTGTTTTTTTCTTTAAAATGGGGCTACCAGGCATGGTTCTCTAAGCCTGTAGAAGAGAGATTATGCTGTAAGCCTGATGGACTGATACGCATATCTACAGGGAACTGTGCTACATTCCTTATTTTGTATGTTCAGCAATATGTGAGGTATATGGGGAAATGATTTTGAATAGGTATATTATACAGTATAGGATTTAATTTAATATCAATACAAATGCTGTTTTTAGATGGTCCACATCATTAGCAAGCAATAAACAATGATAGACTGCAAGGCATTGAGTTACCCATAAGCCTAACATGTACATCCATCTAAGAACAAACTGAAAGTTCAATATTCTGCTACTGGCATCTTGGCGAGGGGGAAAATACAAGTTCAATCATAGTTGACCTTTTTTGTTGTTCAAGCCTTGTTGTTGAAACCTTCGTCACCATTCATTGTTTTGAACCAGATGGTCACAGAGTTGCGGAGCGTGTTCTTTTGTTTATAGCATATGTATATCTAGGGAGAGTTGCTTGCAGCATGGGATTCTAGCTGCAATGTGTGGGTATGTTTGTTCCTGTCGGGGGGATAGAGGTAGAAAACATGACTGTAGTCAAGCATCTATAGAGCGTAGGTTCGAGTGAGAGAACAAGCTTAGAATGTGGAATGAGATGGCGAGAGAGAGAGAGGGAGGGAGAGAGAAAGGGAGATGGAGAACTAGCATCTTTCTGGTATGTTAACCAAGGAGCAGGTCCTCTTTTGTGTGGGGTTGATGCTCACGTGTTTGTGTATGTCAGAGAGAGAGAGAGAGGGAGGGAGAGGGAGGAACAGTGTGTGGTGCGAGGGAGGATGGGACGCAGGAAGCGGATTGGCTCAGCTCTGTAGTAGGGTGTGGCTATAGGCTGTGAATGACTGCTCCAACCCATCTCACTGTCAGGATTTGAGGACAGTTACCAAGGAGTAGAGGGGGGAGTGCTGAAATAGTGTGAGTGAATGAGAGACAGTAAGCGGGAGGGAGGGAGGGAGGGAGGGTGGAAGGGAGAGGGAGGGAGGGAGGGAGGGTGGAAGGGAGAGCAAGAGCGAGAGGGAGCTGGACGGTTGCTATAACACTGCAGTCTTTTTTTCTTCTTCCCTCATCCAAGGAAGGTGTCTCTCTCTCTTCTTCTGGAAATGACCCTGGCAGATACTTCACTCTAGTTACCCACCTAGAGAGGAAGAGGAGAAAACAAACAAAAGGGGTGCACAGAAGGGAGGGAGAGAAGAGGAGAGGGAACCTGAATGCAATGCTCTACTGGCTGGACTGTGAAACTGATATACAGAAAGGGAGGGAGACAGAGGTGAAGAAGGAGTGAGGCAAGTAGCAGGTAGACCTGCGAAACAGCAGCTGCGGGAAGGGGAACAGAGGAAAAGCAGAAAGGGGGAGTTAGAGAGGAGAAAGAGAGAACGAACCAGGACGAACAGGAAAACCAGGCAAGGAAAGTGGTAGAGCGCTCACCTAAAGGAAACTAATGAATTCTCTCCTCATTTCAGTTACCTATCCTTTTCTCACGTATCTTTTCCTTTCACTCATCCCCACGCATTCACCTCAGTGTTGTCTCTTGGTCTGCACATCTTCTCTCCTTTGAACTTTTCTGCATGTGAGGGAAAGTGGAGCCAAGACAATGGACACTGCTGAACATTCAGAATCAATTCCAACTGGATGTAGTACTAGCGTGCGGTCTTAATGGAGAAGTGTTTCTAGTGTAAAAGAGACTGATTGGCTAAAACCCTGTTGTTGTTGTCAAGAGTGACTGTTTTCTCTGCCAGAGCGCACCTGCTCCGGAATTTCTAATGGCACCAGGTGTGACGTATCACTCAGCCAACCGATCAGATGAGAGCAGTTCTGGAAGTGCCAAGCGCTCTTGCAATTATGTGTGTCCGATTCACCTGAGATTAGCAGGAATTGGAAAAACTGAGCTTCTTTGTGATAGACAAGTGTAGTTGTGGGATTCAGGAAAGGGACATATAATGAACAGGTGTTGTAGGATTAAGCAACGTTAAAACGGGAATATACAGGTGTAGGATTACGAATGAAGGCACTCTGGATAACCACAGATGACAAGACATCGTCCACAGACGAATTTGAGGTGATGTGTTTTAATCTTAGCTGGTCTATCACTGCAGGGGCACAGTTGGACTGCATGCCTAATCACGCTTCAGTTTCTGTGGTGAAAACACTGTAGGCTGGTTTGCTTAGAAACTATTGGGAACAGGTGCTATTCCACATTACTGGCACCACGACTATGCACATTTGTCCCCTGAGGACACGCTATTTGTACTTTGTCTCTGTTTAGGTCTTAAGTGACTTTTTTTGTGTGGGCTCTCAAAGACCTCTTGAAGCTCTTGAGGGGGTTGAAATAAAACTTTGGCTGTTGCTAGCGTCTCACCTCTGGTTGGTCCATGAGGCGCTCGAGCACGGACGAGACGCCTTACCGGCGCAGTCCCTCACTGGACAGCAAGCCCGAGACGCCACCCTTCAACTCGGGTTTCCACAGCTACAGTGGCGAGTACGAGTATAAACGTCCGCCCTTTGCATTCGGCTTCCACACGGCGCCGGGTCCGCAGGCGGCTAAAGGCCGCTACACCACCTCGCAGGGGAAGAAGTATGTGGTGTTTTACCTGGACCTCTCCTTCATCTTCCTCCTAGAGCTGCGGCGCTGCAGGATGGCTGAGGGCTGCATGAGGAGCCTGCGCTACGGTATGGTCTTCTTCAACCTCCTCTTCTGGGTGAGTCCAGCTTTTTGGCATTTGGAGAGTGTGTGTGTGTGTGTGGTGGGGATGTTTTGAGATGTGGCAAGTCTTGGTGAGGTCTGTCTTTGTCTCTGTCTGTCTGGGTGTTGTATGAGTGATCGTGTGGGTGTGCTTCATTAAGTTCAGTTTCTGTATTTCTATGTGGGTATATTTCTGCCTGTTTGTGTTCAGCCTATGCATGCGCAAACCTGTTTGTATCGCGGGTATCACTTTATTGAAATATTTGCACTCTAATTCATTATCACATCTATCTTACTCTTTTGCAAAAGTGGTTATCTCTTACTCTTTTTACACTTGTGGGCTCTTGACTGTGTCTGTTTGATTGTGTCTGTCTCACGGCGATAGCATCCGTCCCCTCACCACTCTTTTGACGCCTGCACAGCTTGTCAAACGTGACCGTTAAGCTTGAAATTCACAGATGTCTATCTCTTCTTTGGCATTCTATCTATACTCGCCCTTCATGACCTTCCTTTATCCTTTTCTCTGCATGCTCTGGGAATTGGGGTCTCTATAGCATCCTGATTCTATGGTCCCCTTTGACCAATTGAACGCGCCTGTCCTCTTTTTTGTAATAAAATGAGGTCTTGTACATTGGAAAGCAATCACTGCCAAGGCCCACTCCTTCCTGGGAGCCAGTGACCTCCAGGACCCTTTAAAAAAAAACAGCTATAACCTGCTGCCAGAAAGGGGTCAATGTATTTGTGATTAGCAGCTGTGTCTGTGTGTGGGAGAGGGGGGGGGGGTGTCATGGACAATACATGCTTTTTACCTCTTCAGACAGCGTTAAGATATTTATGCTTCTAATAAGATGATACAGGCAGAGCTCTTCAATTGGAAATAGTTGCCCGTTTAAAAGTCTGGAGCTAAATGACAGGAATGTGCACTTAATTTTATCTGCTCCTGTTAGTTGCCCTGCATAAGAACGTCTGCTAAATTACCTAAATGTAAACCTATTGTGCCATCATCAATACAGCTAATCAGCCTGTAATATTTTATGTTGTATAGGCCTAGGCCCATTTTATTTTCTGAAATTCACTGAAGAAAATGGTCCTCCCCTTCCTCCTCTGAGGAGCCTTTACAGATGCCTATCCATGTGGTAGGCCGACCATTTTGTTAAACAGACCTTTACATTTGTCTATTTTTAGTCCGGATTCCTGTAACTAATCAGAAACTACAGGAAACTCCCCTATCTTATATCTGCTACATGGTTTATTATTTAAAAAAATTGAATGTCCTCTCACTGTCAACTGCGTTTATTTTCAGCAAACTTAACATGTGTAAATATTTGTATGAACATAAGATTCAACAACAGACAAACTTAACAAGTTCCACAGACGTGACTAACAAATGGAATAATGTGTCCCTGAATAAAGGGAATCAAAAGTAACAGTCAGTATCTGGTGTGGCCACCAGCTGCATTAAGTGCTGCAGTGCATCTCCTCCTCATGGATTGCACCAGATTTGCCAGTTCTTGCTGTAAGTTGTTACCCCACTCTTCCACCAAGGCACCTGCAAGTTCCCAGACATTTCTGGGGGGAATGGCCCTAGCCCTCACCCTCCAATCCAACAGGTCCCAGATGTGCTCAATGGGATTGAGATCCGGGCCCTTCGCTGGCCATGGCAGAACACTGACATTCCTGTCTTGCAGGAAATCTGGCACAGAACGAGCAGTATGGCTGGTGGCATTGTCATGCTGGAGGGTCATGTCAGGATGAGCCTGCAGGAAGAGTACCACATGATGGAGGAGGATGTCTTCCCTGTAACGCACAGCGTTGAGATTACCTGTAATGACAACAAGCTCAGTCCGATGATGCTGTGACACATGCCCCAGACCATGACGGACCCTCCACCTCCAAATCGATCCCGCTCCAGAGTACAGGCCTCGGTGTAACGCTCATTCCTTTGTCAATAAACGGGAATCCGACCATCACCCGTGGTGAGACATAACCGCGACTCGTCAGTGAAGAGCAATTTTTGACAGTTCTTTCTGGTCCAGCGATGGTGGGTTTGTGCCCATAGACGACGTTGTTGCCGTTGATGTCTGGTGAGGACCTGCCTTACAATAGGCCTACAAGCCCTCAGTCCAGCCTCTCTCAGCCTATTGCAGACAAGTCTGAGCACTGATGGAGGGATTGTGCGTTCCTGGTGTAACTCGGGCAGTTGTTGTTGCCATCCTGTACCTGTCCCGCAGGTGTGACTTTCGGGTGTACCGATCCTGTGCAGGTGTTGTTACATGTGGTCTGCCACTGCAGCTGTCTGTCCTGTAGCACTGTCTTGGGGGTCTCACAGTACGGACATTGCAATTTATTGCCCTGGCCACATCTGAAGTCCTCATGCCTCCTTGCAGGCACGTTCACACAGATGAGCAGGGACCCTGGGCATCTTTCTTTTGGTGTTTTTTATAGTCAATAGAAAGGCCTCTTTAGTGTCCTACATTTTCATAACTGTGACCTTAATTGCCTACTAATCTGTTAGTGTCTTAACTACCGTTCCACAGGTACACATTCATTAATTGTTTATGGTTCATTGAATAAGCATGGGAAACAGAGGTTAAACCCTTTACAATGAAGATCTGTGAAGCCATTTGGATTTTTACAAATCATCTTTGAAAGACAGGGTCCTGAAAAAGGGAAGTTTAGGTATATTATTTGGGCGGAACGTTGGTGGAGCGCCGCAGCGATTAATCTCTCCAACAGCACCCTGGAGGTGCGCTAGGAATGGACATGCTAAGTATTTTGCACCCCTGCCTTTGACAAATTGGGCGCTGCTTATCACAGGGCAGCATCAGTGCTCACCTAAAAAGTCAATTTGCCACTGGTTGAGGGACATTGTCATTGTTTTAGGGCAAAATTATGTGTGGTTTTATGTGTTGTTGGAGGTGTATTTTGGTCAGTTTAGCTCAGAAAATGCCCTCCTCGTCATTCTGCTACCAAAGGAAGATTGACAGGATAGGCAATAGGATAGGATAACATAACGCCAAGGACTGGATAGAGAAGAGTGTCTGAACAGAAGGCATTCAACTTTAGAACCTGATTGGTCCAACAGGCTGTCAAGCGCCGGGAAGATAAACGGATCATATACAAAGACCCAGACTTCAAAGTTGACACACCAGACCTACCTCCCAACATCGCCCCGATTGAAAAACCAACCAAGGAGGAGCTGGTGGCAAAACCTTTCAGCCTAACTTTGCAACTAACTTTAGCTAGCCGAATGATGGCAGTGTGATGTTGTGGAACGCCATCAGTAACATGTCATGCAATAATTGTTGACTGCATGCATTGTGACTGCTATGTAGACCACCTGGAACAGCACCATTCTCCACTTCACAGGTGTATTCATTCCGGTATCTCATAGGCATAGAAACCAGAATGAATAAAACAGGCTTGGAACCTCTAACTCTGGCAAATTGACTGGTCAACTCATGGGCACATTTGCAATGGCTGCTTGGTGTTGTTGTCATTAAATTTGATTTGTCACATGCTTCGTAAACAACAGGTGGAGATTACCAGTAAAATGCTTACATACAGGCTCTTCCCAAAAATGCAGAGAGAGAAAATAGAGAAATAATAGAAAAGTAAAAACACATAATAATAAATACACAATGAGTGACGATAACTTGCCTATGTACAAGGGGTACCAGTATCGAGTTGATGTGCAGGGGTCTGAGGTAATTAAGGCATATACAGTTGAAGTCGGACATTTACATACACCTTAGCCAAATACATTTAAACTCAGTTTTTCACAATTCCTGACATTTAATCATAGTAAAAATTCCCTGTCTTAGGTCAGTTAGGATCACCACTTTATTTTAAGAGTGTGAAATGGTAGAGTAATAGTAGTGATTTATTTCAGCATTTCTTTCTTTCATCACATTCCCAGTGGGTCAGAAGTTGATATACACTCAATTAGTATTTGGTAGCATTGCCTTTAAATTGTTCTGGGACCAGTTGGATCGGAGGGTGAGGGCTAGGTCCATTCCCACCAGACCAAGTTTATACTTCCTGATTGATGTCTTGAGATGTTGCTTCAATATATCCACAAAATTCTGCTTCCCATTGATTCCATCCATTTTGTGAAGTGCACCAGTCCCTCCTGCAGCAAAGCACCCCCACAACATAAAAAGGGGCAGACGAAGCGGGTCTTCTGATCAGGCTCCGGAGATGGGCACATCGCGCACCACTCCCTAGCATACTACTCGCCAATGTCCAGTCTCTTGACAACAAGGTTGATGAAATCTGAGCAAGGTTAGCATTCCAGAGAGACATCAGAGACTGTAACGTTCTTTGCTTCACTGAAACATGGCTCACCCGAGACATGCTATCGGAGTCGGTACAGCCAACTGGTTTCTTCACGAATCGCGCCGACATAAACAAGCATCTTTCTGGTAAGAAGAGGGGCGGGGGGGGGGGGGGGGGGGTATGTCTTATGATTAAAGAGACGTGGTGTGATCATAACAACATACAGGTACTCAAGTCCTTCTGTTCACCTGACATAGAATTCCTCACAATCAAATGTCGACTGCATTATCTACCAAGAGAATTCTCTTCGATTATAATCACAGCCGCATATATTCACCCCCAAGCAGACACCTCGATGGCCCTGAACAAACTTTATTTGACTCTATGTAAACTGGAAACCACATCCTGAGGCTGTATTCATTGTAGCTGGGGATTTTAACAAGGCTAATCTGAAAACAAGACTCTCTAAATTCTATCAGCATATCGATTGTGCAACCAGGGCTGGTAAAACCCTGAACCATTGTTATTCTAACTTCCGCGACGCATATAAGGCCCTCCCCCGCCCTCCTTTCGGAAAAGCTGACCACGACTCAATTTTGTTGCTTCCAGCCTATAGACAGAAACTAAAACAGGAAGCTCCCACGCTCAGGTCTGTTCAACGCTGGTCCGACCAATCTGATTCCACGCTTCAAGATTGCTTCGATCACGTGGATTGGGATATGTTTCCGCATTGCGTCAAACAACAACATTGATAAATACGCTGATTTGGTGAGCGAGTTTATTAGCAAGTGCTTCGGCGATGTCGTACCCACAGCAACTATTAAAACATTCCCAAACCAGAAACCGTGGATTGATGGCAGCATTTGTGCGAAACTGAAAGTACAAACCACTGCTTTTAATCAGGGCAAGGTGACCGGAAACATGACCGAATACAAACAGTGTAGCTATTCCCTCCACAAGGCAATCAAACAAGCTAAGCGTCAGTATAGAGACAAAGTAGAGTCGCAATTCAACGGCTCATACACAAGGTATATGGCAGGGTCTACAGTCAATCACTGATTACAAAAAGAAAACCAGCCCCGTCGCAGACCAGGATGTCTTGCCCCCAGACAGACTAAACAACTTTGCTCGCTTTGAGGACAATACAGTGCCACTGACACGGGCCGCTACCAAAACCTGCGGACTCTCCTTCACTGCGGCCGACGTGAGTAACACATTTAAACATGTTAACCCTCGCAAGGCTGCAGGCCCAGACGGCATTCCCAGCCGCGCCCTCAGAGCATGCGCAGACCAGCTGGCTGGTGTGTTTATGGACATATTCAATCAATCCTTATCCCAGGCTGCTGTTCCCACATGCTTCAAGAGGGCCACCATTGTTCCTGTTCCCAAGAAAGCTAAGGTAACTGAGCTAAACGACTACCTCCCCGTAGCACTCACTTCCGTCATCATGAAGTGCTTTGAGAGACTAGTCAAGGACCATATCACCTCCACCCTACCTGACACCCTAGACCCACTCCAATTTGCTTACCACCACAATAGGTCCACAGACGACGCAATCGCAACCACACTGCACACTGCCCTAACCCATCTGGACGAGAGGAATACCTATGTGAGAATGCTGTTCATCGACTACAGCTCAGAATTTAACACCATAGTACCCTCCAAACTTGTCATCAAGCTCACCCGCCCTGTGCAACTGGGTACTGGACTTCCTGACGGGCCGCCTCCAGGTGGTGAGTGTAGGTAACATCTCCACCCCGCTGATCCCCACAAGGGTGCGTTCTGAGCCCTCTCGTACTCCCTGTTCACCCACGACTGCGTGGTCATGCACGCCTCCAACTCAATCATCAAGTTTGCAGACGACACAACAGTGGTAGGCCTGATTATAAACAACGATGAGACTGCCTACAGGGAGTAGGTGAGGGCCCTCGGAGTGTGGTGTCAGGAAAATAACCTCACACTCAACGTCAACAAAACAAAGGAGATGATTGCTTGCACGGAACGCAAGCGAAGTGACACAATTTCCCAAATTATAAGAAATTCACGTTAGCAGGCAATATTAACTAAATATGCAGGTTTAGAAATATATACTTATGTATTGATTTTAAAGAAAGGCATTGATGTTTATGGTTAGGTGCAACAACAGTGCTAAATCATCACCCGTTTGGTGAAGTAGGCTGTGATTCGATGAGAAATTAACAGGCACCCCAACGATTATAGGCAACGCAGGACACCCTAGATAAACTAGTAATATCATCAACCATGTGTCATTAACCCAGTGATAATGTGAATAAAAAAAATTGTATTCCAAATTTTTAATTTTATCCCTTTTTCTCCCCAATTTCGTGGTATCCAATTGTTAGTAGCTACTATCTTTTCTCATCACTAGAGACGAAGGTTAAAAGTTATGCGTCCTCCGATACACAACCCAACCAAGCCGCACTGCTTCTTAACACAGCGCGCATCCAACCCGGAAGCCAGCCGCACTAATGTGTCGGAGGAAACCCCGTGCACCTGGCAACCTTGGTTAGCGTGCACTGCGCCCGACCTGCCACAGGAGTCGCTGGTGCGTGATGAGACAAGGATATCCCTACCGGCCAAACCCTCCCTAACCGGACGATGCTAGGCCAATTGTGCATCGCCCCACGGACCTCCCGGTCGCGGCCGGTTACGACAGCCTGGGCGCGAACCCAGAGTCTCTTTAAAAAAAACAATCAATCTTCACATTATCGGGGCCTCCCGGGTGGCACAGTGGTTAAGGGTGCAGTACAGCGCCCTTAACAACTGCGCCACCCGTGAGGCCCCGATAATGTGAAGATTGATTGTTGAATTTTTTTTTTAATGCTAGCTAGCAACTTACCTTGGCTTCTTGCTGCCCTCGCGTAACAGGTAGTCAGCCTGCCACGCAGGCTCCTTGTGGAGTGCAATGTAAGGCAGGTGGTTAGTGTTGGACTAGTAACCGGAATGTTGCAAAAACAAATCCCCGAGCTGACAAGGTAAAAATGTCGTTCTGCTCCTGAACAAGGCAGTTAACCCACCATTCCTAGGCTGTCTGTCACGCCCTGTCCTTTTTATGTCTCTATTTTGGTTTGGTCAGAGTGTGATTTGGCTGGGCATTCTATGTTCTTTTTCTATGTTTTTGTATTTCTTTGTATGGTTCTCAATTAAGGACAGCTGTCTATTGTTGTCTCTGATTTGGAACCATACTTAGGTAGCTTTTTCCCACATGGTTTTTGTGGGTAGTTATTTTCTGTTTAGTGTTTTCTGCACCTGACAGGACTGTTTCGGTTTTGTTAATTCTCTTTTGTTATTTTATTATAGTGTTCAGTTTAATAAAAAGCATGAACACTTACCACGCTGCGCTTTGGTCCGATTATTCCTCATCCGACGACGACACCCTTTACACCGTCATTGAAAATAAGTTCTTAACTGATGTGCCTAGTTAAATAAAGGTATAAAAAATCTAATCGGCCAAATCAGTGTCCAAAAATACAGATTTCCGATTGTTATGAAAACTTGACATCGGCCCTAATTAATTGGCCTTTCCGATTAATCAGTCTACCTCTACTACAGATGTAGCTACGGGGTGGTAATCATTTAGGCAGGTTTCCTTCGCTTCCTTGGGCACAGGTACTATGCTGGTCTTCTTGAAACATGTAGGTATTACAGACTCGGTCAGGGACAGGTTGAAAAGGTCAGTGAAGACACTTGCCAGTTGGTCCGCGCATGCTTTGAGTACACGTCCTGGTAATCCGTCTGGCCCCACAGCTTTGTGAATGTTGACCTGTTTAAAGGTCTTGCTCACATCCGCTACCGAGAGCGTTATCACACAGTCGTCCAGAACAGCTGGTGTTCTCATGCATGCTTCAGTGTTTGCCTCGAAGCGATTAGATCGTCTGGTAAGCTTGCGTCACTGGGCAGCTAGCGGCTGGGTTTCCTTTTGGAGTCTGTAATAGTTTTCAAGCCCTGCCACATCTGACGAGCGTCGGAGCCGGAGTAGTAAGGATTCAATCTTAATCTTGTATTGACGCTTTGCTTGTTTGATGGTTCATCTGAGGGCATAGCGGGATTTCTTATAAGCGTCTGGATTAGTGTCCTGCTCCTTGAAAAAGCAGCAGCTTTAGCCTTTAGTTTGATGCGGATGTGTCCTGTAATTCATGGCTTCTGGCTGGGATATGTACGTACGGTCACTGGTAGGCAAAGTGTTCCCAATTTGAACCATTTCATGTGTCTGAAAGAAGTACTCTGCCAACCGGCAGGCCCAGAGAGCAAATCAAGTGCACCTATAGGCCTGCTGCTGGCCAATCAGATAACTGTGCAGACATGAGCTTTCTTGAGCCATAGACTGCAAAAAGAAGCCTCAAAAACGTTGATGCTGTATCATTTCTAAACTTTTGAAACCATGACTAGAGAGAGCGGCTGTTTTACGTGTAAGTTCATTTTTAAGTTGTTATTCAGCACTGTCAACACTTTGTTCAATACCTTTTATAAGCTGTAAAATGCGTGTTCTTCCACACGCTAAAACCAGCACTGCAGTGGCAATGACTGAGTGTTAGCAAAGTGTTCCGATAAGCTTGCGTTGTTTATTAGCGGCTTGTGTCTTTTTTAATATCAAGGAATGTTTCACTTTCTCTGGCCATAGGAGTAACATGAATTGGTGCATGAGGCATAAATAATGCAGTGCAACTTGAGTTTCGCCATCAGCTGGAAGACTGTCCCTTTAAAAAAATGTATTATGCTCACTTAGCTGTGTCTCACAAGTAATGAAACAAATGAACTATTATCAGTGTGATTATATCCCATTGAAAAATATGTATAATTTCAAAATGGCCCGAGAATAACAACATTGGCAGGCAAATTCAAGCATAGAGAATATGTAGTGATAATGTATTGGGCCTACTGCTACAGAACGGTTTTAATTGGTTAATGTTGCATAGGCTTACATTTTTTGAAGTCACGTTTTTAAGAAATCTGAACGGTGGATCTCTGCTTGCATTTTGACTCAAAGTTTTTCTTTTGCTCCTTCGGTCTCCCATCGATGTTTTTAACCAACCCCAGCCTTGCTTAGGTTTGATATTTCTCACTGACTATAACCAATGTGCTATTGTGAGAATTATTGTTGAAATCTCCATTTAATAAGTTCACTGTTGCTATCGAAGTCATTCCAAACTGTAGGTTCAACAGAGCAAATTAAATGTAACCATACTTTATCAATCATATATCATCAATGATGGATTATATAGAATTTGGAAAGTCGTCAACAGATATTGTTTAAATTCAGCTGTGAGGACAGAGGAACTGATTTGATATGCTAACTTACTGTCTAGACACGATTCTATTGTCAGAATGCCAGGTAAATGGGCAGAATATGGGTAAAAATAATGCAAAGACTGAAAGAGAATTGGGTATAATGGAATGGATTCAGACCATCCCAGGAGATGACAGATAAGCTTAATCTAGGTATTGCAAATCAGAAAGGTGTGGTGGGCTCACATATCTTATTTGTCATGCACAAACGGAGTAACACGAGAAATGCTGCTCCATTTTCTAATGCAAGAGCATTTTTTGACACAGGCACTACATTTGCAAGAGGGAATAACCAACTTTGCAACTGAAGATCACCTGGGATGTATTGTTGTAGTTATTGCAAAGAAAGGAATCAATATTCACAGAACAAAATTTACAGAGCTCATGAATGCTGTTAGAGTGCATTCGGAAAGTATTCAGAACCCTTGACTTTTTCCACATTTTGTTAATTGTTTTTCCCTCATCAATCTACACACAATAGCCCATAATGACAAAGCGTTTTTCTAAATTTTTGCAACTGTATTAAAAATAGAAATACCTTATTTACATAATTATTCAACTGTTCGCTATGAGACTCGAAATTGAGCTCAGGTGCATCCTGTTTCCATTGATCTTCCATAAGATGTATCTACAACTTGATTGGAGTCCACCTGTGGTAAATTCAATTGATTGGACATGATTTGGAAAGGCAAATATGTCAAACACAATTGTCATATATGCAAACTGTTTAACGTTGAGGAAGAGGAATACCTATGTGAGAATGCTGTTCATCGACCTGTCTATATTAGGGATGCACACGAGATGCACACAAGAGGTATGTGGCAGGGTCTACAGTCAATCACGGATTACAAAAAGAGAACCAGCACCGTCACGGACCAGGATGTCTTGCTCCCAGGCAGACTAAATAACTTTTTTGCCCGCTTTGAGGACAATACACTGCCCGCAACTAAAACATGCGGACTCTCCTTCACTGCAGCCGACGTGAGGAAAACATTTCAACGTGTCAACCCTCGCAAGGCTGCAGGCCCAGACGGCATCCCCAGCCGCGCCCTCAGAGCATGCGCAGACCAGCTGGCTGGTGTGTTTACGGACATATTCAATCAATCCCTATCCCAGTCTGTTGTTCCCACATGCTTCAAGAGGGCCACCATTGTTCCTGTTCCCAAGAAAGCTAACTGAGCTAAACGACTACCGCCCCGTAGCACTCACTTCCGTCATCATGAAGTGCTTTGAGAGACTAGTCAAGGACCATATCACCTCCACCCTACCTGACACCCTAGACCCACTCCAATTTGCTTACCGCCCAAATAGGTCCACAGACGATGCAATCTCAACCACACTGCACACTGCCCTAACCCATCTGGACAAGAGGAATACCTATGTGAGAATGCTGTTCATCGACTACAGCTCGGCATTTAACACCATAGTGCCCTCCAAGCTCGTCATCTCCACCCCGCTGATCCTCAACACTGGGGCCCCACAAGGGTGCGTTCTGAGCCCTCTCCTGTACTCCTTGTTCACCCACGACTGCGTGGCCACGCACGCCTCCAACTCAATCATCAAGTTTGCGGACGACACAACAGTGGTAGGCTTGATTACCAACAACGACGAGACTGCCTACAGGGAGGAGGTGAGGGCCCTCGGAGTGTGGTGTCAGGAAAATAACCTCACACTCAACGTCAACAAAACTAAGGAGATGATTGTGGACTTCAGGAAACCGCAGAGGGAACACCCCCCTATCCACATCGATGGAACAGTAGTGGAGAGGGTAGTAAGTTTTAAGTTCCTCGGTGTACACATCACAGACAAACTGAATTGGTCCACCCACACAGACAGCATCGTGAAGAAGGCGCAGCAGCGCCTCTTCAACCTCAGGAGGCTGAAGAAATTTGGCTTATCACCAAAAGCACTCACAAACTCCTGTCGGGCTGTATCACCGCCTGGTACGGCAACTGCTCCGCCCACAACCGTAAGGCTCTCCAGAGGGTAGTGAGGTCTGCACAACGCATCACCGGGGGAAAACTACCTGCCCTCCAGGACACCTACACCACCCGATGTCACAGGAAGGCCATAAAGATCATCAAGGACAGCAACCACCCGAGCCACTGCCTGTTCACCCTGCTATCATCCAGAAGGCGAGGTCAGTACAGGTGCAACAAAGCTGGGACCGAGAGACTGAAAAACAGCTTCTATCTCAAGGCCATCAGACTGTTAAACAGCCACCACTAACATTGAGTGGCTGCCGCCAACACACTGACTCAACTCCAGCCACTTTAATAATGGGAATTGATGGGAAATTATGTAAAATATATCACTAGCCACTTTAAACAATGCTACCTAATATAATGTTCCCTACATTATTCATCTCATATGTATATGTATATGTATATACTGTACTCTATATCATCTACTGCATCCTTATGTAATACATGTATCACTAGCCACTTTAACTATGCCACTTTGTTTACATACTCATCTCATATGTATATACTGCACTCAATACCATCTACTGCATCTTGCCTATGCCGCTCTGTACCATCACTCATTCATATATCTTTATGTACATATTCTTTATCCCCTTACACTTGTGTCTATAAGGTAGTAGTTTTGGAATTGTTAGCTAGATTACTTGTTGGTTATTACTGCATTGTCGGAACTAGAAGCACAAGCATTTCGCTACACTCGCACTAACATCTGCTAACCATGTATGTGACAAATAAAATTTGATTTGATATATTGGTGAACATATCGGAATCGGAAGATAATAGCTAAAAATGGCAACATTGGTATCGGCCCGATGTCTAGTTTAACGCCAATGTTAAAAACCGATGTCAAAGCTACCCTGCATACAGTTGAAGTTGGAAGTTTACATACACTTGGGTTGGAGTCATTAAAACTCGTTTTTCAACCACTCCACACATTTCTTGTTAACAATCTATAGTTTTGGCAAGTCGGTTAGGACATCTACTTTGTGCGTGACACAAGTAATTTTTCCAACAAATGTTTTCAGACAGATTATTTCAGTTATAATTCACTGTATCACAATTCCAGTGGGTCAGAAGTTTACATACACTAAGTTGACTGTGCCTTTAAACAGCTTGGAAAATTCCAGAAAATTATGTCATGGCTTTAGAAGCTTCTGATAGGCTAATTGACATCATTTAAGTCAATTGGAGGTGTACCTGTAGATGTATTTCAAGGCCTACCTTCAAACTCAGTGCCTCTTTGCTTGACATCATGGGAAAATCAAAAGAAATCAGCCAAGACCTCAGCAAAAAATTGTAGAACTCCACAGGTTTGGTTCATCCTTGGGAGCAATTTCCAAGCGCCTGAAGGTGCCTCGTTTATCTGTACAAACAATAGTACACAAGCATAAACACCATGGGACCACGCAGCCATCATACTGCTGAGGAGGGAGACGCATTCTGTCTCCTAGAGATGAACGTACTTTGGTGCGAAAAGTCCAAATCAATCCCAGAATAACGGCAAAGGACCTTGTGAAGATGCTGGAGGAAACGGGTACAAAAGTAACTAAATATACAGTAAAAGGAGTCCGAAATCGACATAACCTGAAAGTCTGCTCAGCAAGGAAGAAGCCACTGCTCCAAAACCACCATTAAAAAAGCCAGACTACGGTTTGCAACTGTACATGGGGACAAAGATCGTACTTTTTGGAGAAATGTCCTGGTCTGAGGAAACAAAAATAGAACTGTTTGCCCAAAATGACCATCATAATGTTTGGAGGAAAAAGGGGGAGGCTTGCAAGCCGAAGAACACCACCCTAACTGTGAAGCACAGGGGTGGCAGCACCATGTTGTGGGGGTGCTTTGCGGCAGGAGGGACTGGTGCACTTCACAAAATAGATGGCAGGAAAATTAGGTGGATATATTGAAGCAACATCTCAAGACATCATTCAGGACGTTAAAGCAGGAAGTTAAATGGGTCTTTCAAATGGACAATGACATACTTCAAAAGTTGTGGCAAAATGGCTTAAGGACAACAAAGTCAAGGTACTGGAGTGGCCATCACAAAGCCCTGACCTCAATCCTATAGAACATTTTTGGGCAGAACTGAAAAACCGTGTGCAAGCAAGGAGGCCTACAAATCTGACTCAGTTACACCAGCTTTGTCAGGAGGAATGGGCCAAAATTCACCCAACTTATTGTGGGAAGCTACCCAAAAACGTTTGACTCAAGTTAAACAATTTAAAGGCAATGCTACCAAATACTGAGTGTATGTAAACTTCTGACCCACTGGGAATGTGATGATGAAGAAATAAATCTGAAATAAATCCTTCTCTACTATTAATCTGCTATTTCACATTCTTAAAATAAAGTGGTGATCCTAACTGACAGGGAATTTTTACTAAGATTAAATGTCAGGAATTGTGAAAAACTGAGTTTAAATGTATTTGGCTAAGGTGTATGTAAACTTCCGACTTCAACTGTACCTACATAACGTAGGTATGACGTAGTAACTCCACACAAAATTTTGCGCTACACGTGCAACACAGCATCCCTAACATAGCAGACATTGTGTGGGCTCTGTGGCTCGAGCAGTCATTTGAAAGAGTAAGACATTTTCAGCGAGACAACTCAAAGGCGAAATCCATTAAGCCAAGAAAGCCAAGATACAGTTTCTTGCAAAAGTATTCACACCCTTGCCGTTTATCCTATTTTGTTGCATTACAACCTGTAATTTAAATGAATTTTTATTTCATGTAATGGACATGTAATGGACAAAATAGTCCAAATTGTCCAAATCACCAGCATGTACCTCCTTGGTGTCACGTCCTGACCAAAGACAGCCTTTATTTTCTATGGTAGAGTAGGTCAGGGCATACCTAGGGGTTTAGTCTAGTTTATATATTCTATGTGGGGTTCTAGTTAGTTTTTTCTATGTTGGTATTTCTTTTTGTCTTTGCCAAGTTTCACTTTATTCATTAAAATTATGTGGAACTCAACATACGCTGCGCCATATCACGTCCGCACTGCTGAAGGAGCGGTGTACCACCGCAATCCATATGCTGCTTTGATTGTGCCTGGCTACAAAGTTTTCAGGAGAGACAGGATGGAAGGAAGAGGAGGGGGTGTGATGATTTACATTAAAGAACATATCCGATGTAAACAAATTGAGTGGTCATGTGATAATGAACTAGAATGTTACACTGTCTCCCCAAATGTCTTTTACCCTTATTGGAATGTACAGGCCACCTTCCACCAAAAGTGTGTTTTTTATCAGTTTAATAATATGCTTAGGGAATGTGACTTTGGGAAAGAGGTAATCTTAATGGGAGATTTTAACATGAATTATGAAGACAAGTTTTGTAGGAAAACCCTCAAACGGATTACTAATACTTTTGACCTTACACAGCTAGTTAAAGGGCCAATCAGGGTGACTTGTTGCTCTAAAACACAGATTGATTTGGTGTTCAGTAAAAAAACAGAGAGAGTGACTAAATCATTCAATATGGTTACTGGGCTATCTGATCATAATCTGACACTTATAGCCAGAAAGCTGTCTAAGAGCAGGTTTAACCTGTCTACTGTTAGAAAGCTGGATCAACTAAGAATACCTAAGAGTGAATTAAGCTATTTTGAAAACGCAATTAAGGGAATTAACTGGAATGATCTCTTGTCCTATACAGACGTGGAAGCTGATAGTCAAGTTTTCTATCCAGACTACAATAAATGGTTTCCTAAAGAAAATCAATTCCAAACCTGGCCAAAAGAGCACTCTTCCTTGGCTAAATGGAGAAATCTGGAAATTGATGAAAGAACGAGATGATGCTCTAAAAATAGCCCTAAGATCCAAATGAAAACATGACAGACGTAGGTTTGCCATGTTGAGAAATAAGGTGATGAAAGAAATCGGACAGGCCAAGGCAAACTTTTTTTATTAACATAATTGGTGAAGCAAAGGGAAATTCTAAATTGATCTGGGAGAATCTAAAAAAGTTAACAGGGAAAGACCATAGTAACACTGCAAAAAGACTAGAAATCATGGTGAATAACAATCTAACACAGGATGCAGTCGAAATAGCAATAGCCTTCAATTCCTACTTTATTGACACTCAGGGTACTGACACAGAACCCCTCCACTGGTTTCTTGGGCTCAGTGCTAGTAAATGATGCTCAACCTGTCTTCGTCATAAGGGAGGTTTCTGAGTCAAAGGTGAACAAGGTGATTAGCTCACTAAAGAACTCGAAAGCCAAAGATGTGTTTGGGCTGGACTCTACCTTTCTTAAAAACTACAAAGAGTCACTCAACGAAGGTCACCAACGCATCTATTGGTCTCGGGGATGTTTCCAAGGGTATGGAAGTCGGCTATAATAATAACGGCCATCTTTAAATAAGGCGACCCTGCTAACGTGAGTAACTACAGGCCCATTAGTATACTACCTGTGGTGTCAAAGGTTGTTGAAAAGTGTGTAGCAGAACAACTGATTGCCCACCTCAACAACAGCCCCTTCACATTACACTCTATGCAGTTTGGCTTCAGAGCGAAACACTCCACAGAAACGGCCAACTGCTTTCTTCTGGAAAATGTGAAGTCCGAGATTGACAAAGGGGGCGTTGTTGGGGCTGTGTTTTATTTATTTTTTAAATTCTGGACCTAAGGAAGGCTTTTGATACTGTTAACCATGAGATTCTTATCACAAAAGTGTCCAAGTTAAACTTTTCCCCTGATGCCTTGAGATGGATGAAATCATACCTTGAAGGCAGAACTCAGTGTGTCAGAGTGAGCAATGAGCTGTCGCCCACTCTTAGCTAGGATGTGGTCATGCCCCAAGGGTCAATACTGGGGCCCCTCCTGTTCAGCCTGTACATTAATGATCTTCCTTCTGTCTGTACTGGGTCTGAAGTTCAAATGTATGCAGATCATACAGTGATATATGTGCATGGAAAGAGCAAACAACAAGCACAAGAACTCACTACTGTAATGGTCCAGTTTAGAAAGTGGCTCAGTGACTCGTGTTTGCATCTCAATGTCAAAAAAAACAGTTTGCATGTTCTTCGCAAAGAGGGCAACAGATGCTACTCAGCCAGATGTCTATGTGTCAGGGGAGAAGCTCCAGGTGGTATCTGATTTTAAGAACCTTGGCATCATACTTGATTCCAACCTCTCTTTTAAAAAGCATGTGAAAAAGGTAATTCAAATAACCAAATTCAACCTAGCTAATTTCCGATTTAAACAAAATTGTTTGACTACAGAGGTAGCAAAACTGTACTTCAAGTCTATGATACTCCCGCACTTAACATACTGCTTGACTAGTTGGGCCCAAGCTTGTGTACAACATTAAGACCTATTCAATCTGTCTACAAACAGGCTCTCAAAGTGCTTGATAGGAAGCCCAATATCCATCATCACTGTTACATCCTCAGAAAGCATGAGCTCCTGAGTTGGGAATATCTTGTGCAATACACCGATGCATGTCTTGTATTCCAGATCCTAAATGGCCTGGCCCCCTCTCCACTCAGTATTTTTGTTAAACAGAAAACCCAAACATATGGCAGCAGATCCACAAGGTCTGCCATGAGGTGACTGTATAGTTCCCTTAAGGAAATGCACCTTTAGTAAATCCGTTTTCTCTGTGAGAGCTTCCCATGTCTGGACTACACTGCCATCAGACACACAGAACTGCACCACATATCACACTTTCACAAAATGCTTGAAGACATGGCTAAAGGTCAATCAGATTTGTGAACATGGTCCCTAGCTTTGTGTTGCCGCTTTCCATGTCTGTTGTCTGTAACCTGTGAGGTGTGGAAACACTTTGTTGCTGTTATGAATTTTGTCTTGCTGCTTTTTGTTCTATGTTGCTCTGGTTGTATGCTACGTCTTGCTTGTCCTATGTTGCTCTGTCTGTATGCTATGTCTTGCTTGTCCTATGTTGCTATTGTCTATATTGTCATTAAAAACAATTACCTGCCCAGGGACTGCGGTTGAAAATTAGCCGGCTGGCTAAAACCGACACTTTTACTAAAACGTTGATTAATGTGCACTGTCCCTGTAAAAAATAAAAAATAAAAAAAACTCAATCGTCGTCGCCTTCTGAACACAAAAGAACAATACACTGATGAGATGAATCGTTCCCCTGAAAGAGAATGTGATGGACTAAAAAAAACACACACACACATAGCACAACATCCACCATACTTACCTGCAACACCACAATAACTGTTCACTGACACAGAAGCATGCTCAGCATCATATCGCACAAGGTCAAGAAGAGAGGTCAAGCCCAGAGCTGTCCTAGACCTGTGAAATGTAAAAGGGTGTAGGTAGATCGCTGCCCTAAAAGAGTTCCAGACTGTAAACTTGTTATTGAAAAGTTTATTTGAAGTGCTTTAGTATTGTATTTGTTTGAAATGTGGAGATGTCATTGCTACAGTGAAAGCTGAGTTGCTGGGAATCCTTTGTTCTAAAAGTAACAGTATGCTGAATCATTGTTTGAGTCTTATGTTGATTCAGTTGGTGCAGTATAAATGGTTACATACCTGGAGTTCAAATGACAGCCCATGTATTCAAAAGAAATGCTTAGAATATGTATAAAACATTTTTTTAAAGAAGGGGGAGGTAATATGTGTAAACATACTGAATTGTAATTCGATGCGTTTTACTGCCATATCTAACTGCGCTATGATTGGTAAAGCCCACCCAGGTGGTGAGGTCATGGTCAGTTGATCATGGTATGAGACACATGAACATGCCAGTTATAAACTTTTTCAGGACACTGTCTTTCAAATATAATTCATACAAATCCAAATAACTTCACAGATCTTCATTATAAAGGGTTTAAACACTGTTTCCCATGCTTGTTCAATGAACCATAAACAATTAATGAACATGCACCTGTGGAACGGTCGTTAAGACACTAACAGCTTATAGACGATAGGCAATTAAGGTCTCAGTTATGAAATCGTAGGACACTAAAGAGGCCTTTCTACTGACTCTGAAAAACACCAAAAGAAAGATGCCCAGGGTCCCTGCTCATCTGCGTGAACGTGCCTTAGGCATGGTGCAAGGAGGCATGAGGACTGCAAATGTGGCCAGGGCAATAAATTACGATGTCCGTACTGTGATACGCATAAGACAGCGCTACAGGGAGACTGAACAGACAGCTGATTGTCCTCGCAGTGGCAGACCACGTGTAACAACATCTACACAGGATCGGTACATCCGAGCATCATACCTGCGAAACAGGTACAGGATGGCAACAACAACTGCCCGAGTTACACCAGGAACGCACAATCCCTCCATCAGTGCTCAGTTTGTCCGCAATAGACTGAGAGAGGCTGGACTGAGGGCTTGTAGGCCTGTTGTAAGGCAGGTCCTCACCAGACATCAATGGCAACAACGTCGCCTATGGGCACAAACCCACCGTCGCTGTACCAGACAGGACTGGCCCAAAGAGCTCTTCACTGACGACTCGCGGTTTTGTGTCACCAGGGGTGATGGTCGGATTCGCGTTTATCGTCGAAGGAGTGAGCAATACACCGAGGCCTGTACTCTGGAGCCGGTATCGATTTAGAGGTGGATCATCGGACTGAGCTTGTTGTCATTGCAGGCAATCTCAACACTGTGCATTACAGGGAAGACATCCTCCTCCCTCATGTGGTACCCTTCCTGCAGGGTCATCCAGACATGACCCTCCAGCATGACAATGCCACCAGCCATACTGCTCGTTCTGTGCCAGATTTCCTAAACGCGAATCAGTGTTCTGCCATGGCCAGCGAAGAGCCCAGATCTCAGTCCTATTGAGCACGTCTGGGACCTGTTTGGATTGGAGGGTGAGGGCTAGGGCCATTCCCCTCAGAAATGTCCGGGAACATGCAGGTGCCTTGGTGGAAGAGTGGGGTAACATTTCACAGCAAGAACTGGAAAATCTGGCGCAGTCCACGAGAAGGAGATGCACTGATGTACTTAATGGAGCTGGTGGCCACACCAGGTACTGACTGTTACTTTTGATTTTGACCCCCCCTTTGTGCAGGGATACATTATTCCATTTCTGTTATTCACATGTCTGTGGAACTTGTTCAGTTTATGTCTCAGTTGTTGAATCTTATGTTCATAGAAATATTTACACGTTACGTTTGCTGAAAATAAACACAGTTGACAGTGAGAGTACTTTTCTTTTTTTGCTGAGAGTACTTATTTTCTTTAGCCTACTGGACGAGAGACGCACGCTTGCTTGCTGAATGTAAAATAGGCTACAGCATTAAGAACGAGTTGGAAGTTGGATTGGAGAAGCCCATATTTGTTTTTTTTGTAAGCCAATCTTAACACTGGCCTATATACATCCTGACAAGATGACTGATCTGCTAATGTACCTTTCTGGACCTTCTAAGCTGTCGAATAGACCCCAAGAATAGACCGAAACGGATCCAAATGGTTGCATAATCAGCCTAGGCCAGTTATTTTGACATGAAACAAAACGTTCGAACGGTTATTCAAATCAGTCTACATCACTGCAGTTTACAGCTTATTTACAATAATTGTGTACTCACAGTATAACAATAATACATTCCTTGTTGCATTGTGATGTTGTAGCCCAGATATAATGCACTACAGATCTGCCATTTCATAAACTTGAACTCTTGTACTTTGACAGGTAAATAATTATCTTATAGCCCTAATATTATGCTAATGAATGGCCTAATATCTAGCCAATATTTAGCTATTTAAGCATGTTCAATGTTCAAATGTTTTCATAACTGTGACCTTAATTGCGTACCGTCTGTAAGCTGTTAGTGTCTTAACGACCAATGTTCATTGTTTATGGTTCATTGAACAAACATGGGAAACAGTATTTAAAGCCTTTACAATGAAGATCTGTGAAGTTATTTGGATTTTTATGAATGATCTTTGAAAGACAGGGTCCTGAAAAAGGGACGTTTCTTTTTTTGCTGAGTTTAGAAATACAGTGGCTTGCTAAAGTATTCACTCCCCTTGGCATTTTTTCATCTTTGGACTACATGATCTTAAGATTGCATTCGGCTAAGGCACTTCTCTCTATATCGGTTGGCTACATTGGTGACCATGGTGGGATCCTTTTGATACACCTATAGGGCCTTGGCACATGAATGCTCCTAGAGAGAAGCGGGAAGGAATACTGAAACATGCGTTGATGACAGTTCTACGGTCTCCATCAGAGGCTCAGCCTTTTGTCGTAGATGGTAAAGCTTTAATTTCTGCACAGCAACATTGTAAGATTGTGCCCCCCACGGCACTTCTCTCTCAACATTGATTGGTAGGTTACACTATATTTAGGCACTTCAAATACTGCATAAGGCACCTTTGCTATTTCTCTCCACATCCCTAAATGTGATTTTATTCTTTGTTCTAATGTATATGCATGAAACGTACATTATGGAAAACATGCCTCACTCAGTCATAGTAGCAGGGGTTGGAATCCAATCGTTTCGTTCTGAACAGAAACACTATTTATTTTTTCATTCCACTGTTCCAACCAGCAAAATAAAGTTTGGAACCAGTTTGAATTAAAGAAAAGTACCGGTTTATATTGTTCCTTTCTATTGCTTTTTTAATCTGTGAAATGAAGTTTTTTACATTAAGCTCAGTAAATTACTTCACCAGTCAGTGTGGATAGCAATTACGGCTATGAGTCTTTCTAAGTGTTTTCCACAGCTGGATTGTGCGACATTTTCCCATTATTCTTCTCAAGATTCTCTGTCAAATTGGTTGTTAATCATTGCTAGACAACCATTTCCAGGTCTTGCCATAGATGTTCAAGTAGATTTAAGTCAAAACCTAACTCGGCGACTCACAGTCTTCTTGGTAAGCAACTCCAGTGTAGATTTGACCTTGTGTTTTAGGTTATTGTCCTGCTGAAAGGTGTATTCATCTCCCAGTATCTGGTGGAAAGCAGACTGATCCAGGTTTTTCTCTAGGAGTTTGCCTGTGCTTAGCACCATTTACATAAATTTTTTATCCTGAAAAACTCCCCAGTTCTTAATGATTACAAGCATGCCCATAACATGATGCAGCCACCACTATTCTTGAAAATATGGAGAGTGGTACACCTTAATATGTTTGGGGCAAACCCAATACACAACAATTTGTATTCAGGACAAAAAGTGAATTGCTTTGCCACATTTTTTGCAGTATTACTTTAGTGCCTCCCTGGTCTTTGTGGTTGAATCTGTGCTTGAAATTCACTGCTTGACTGATGGACCTTACAGTTACTATAAGGACGCTAATAAGAAATCTCGCTTTGCCCTCTGACAAACTATCATACAGGCAAAGCGACAATACAGGACTAAGATTGAATTGTACTACACCGGCTCCGACGCTCGTCGCATGTGGCAGGGCTTGCAAACTATTACGGACTACAAAGGGAAGCACAGCCGCGAGCTGCTCAGTGACACAAGCCTACCAGACGAGCTAAATTACTTCTATGCTCGCTTCCGAGGCAAGCAACACTGAAGCATGCATAAGAGCATCAGCCGTTCCGGACGACTGTGTGATCATGCTCTCCGTAGCCGATGTCAGTAAGACCTTTTAAACAGGTCAACATTCACAAGGCCGCAGGGCCAGACATTTTGATAAACATAATTACACTATGACATGATGGGTTATTGTGTTTAGGCCAGTGATTAAAACATCTACATGTAATCCATCTTAAATGCAGGCTGTAACACAACACAATGTGGAAAAAGTCAAGGGGTGTGAAGGCACTGTATTACCATGTCAAAACATAATAAAACGATTTAATTCACTGACAGAGATCGTTAATGAAACACTAGCTTCCTTAGCAGGCTATTTTACATTCACAGTAGCTGGCTAGGCTAGATAAACTATTACATTGTCTAGCTTTCAATAAATTGGCTATGTGGTCAACAGAGTTACCTCTGGATACGATCAAGACAATTCACATTGAATGCTGTATTTTTCAAGTGCACTCAAAAATTGATATTTATCTTATTTCAGTCTTCATCACCATCAGATAACAGCTCAAGTTTTCACGTGAGGCTGTGTTTACATCTTAGATAGAAGCAGGCCATTGGCTGCCTTCATCACTAGGGGTATGTACAGGAGTTCTGATTGGGTCCACATTTAGCAATTCTACACATTTGCCTGAGCAAACAGAGCACTGAAATATACTTTTTATGAGAAATGTGCAAGGAATGAAATTGCCAACAAATGTTATAGTCATAAGAATGTTTTACTGTCATATACAAAAATATCTGCTCCTCTCTTGACAGGGATCGAGTCAAAACTTCATGACCTTTGATTAAATTAGTTTTGTTCATGCAGTCGACATGAGGTGCAAGTTGGATAATTTGTATCCCCATCATGCAACACACTTTGAAAGGCGGTCACCAATTTGACGAAAGTAATCTGCATGAACGTGCCCAATCTCAATGTGACCCACCAGATTGAGACGCTTGAAAACCCCATTAAACCCCGTTAGATTTTTGTCCCCCGCAACACTAAAACTGAACATAATTCATTGTTTTTATTTATTTTTAGTTAGTTTTGGAGTAAAAAATAATAGTTTTAGTATAGTTTCAAACAGGATTGTTAATTATTTTTAGTTTTTTCAGGATTAGTTTTAGTTTTATTTTCAGTTTTATTTTACTTTAATAACCTTGCAGCAAAGCTTTTAGTCTTTTTGATGTTGAATGCATGTTGAAAAGCTTATTGTGTCAGGTGTGTGTCAAAGAGGAAGTGTATAAGAGAGACTTTCTGGTACTAAGACACTCACTTAATTCAAATTGAAATCCAATAAGCATTCACTTATTCCGGGGCTAAATTCAGTTATCCTAATGTTCATTTTCTCCATTACCTTAACTGAGTGAAATAGCTTAATACATTCTCACTCTACCCTGGAGTATTATTGTCTGCTGAACGGCAGCGAGGTGCAAGGGGCATATCAGTCCTTCCCAGACAAACTGTGGAAAAGACAGAAATTACAGAAAAAAGGGATCCCTTCTCCCAGGGCATACAGCGACAAGCCCCTAAATGTTGCCAAAATTATTTCACAGAAGAATTAATATAACAGTGGGCCTCCCAAAATACGCCTGGATGCACGGTGCTAAACATATAGCTTTCAGCAGCCTCAGCTCCCACTTGAGCCGCAAAGGGCTCCACACACACAAACACACAGTACAGTAGCAGCAAAGTCCCCAATAAGTCACTTAATTAGCGCCCTATGTAGTTAATCTCGTTAGTACTGACTTGGTGTACTCACACTGCGGGGACCCGCGGGTGAGACACATACGGAGATAAAAACAGAAAGAGAAATGGAGAAGGGAGAGAGGGAAAGAGGGAAAAGGAGAAAGAGAGAGGGATTGAAGTTGCTAGTCCTCAAAAGTTTTTTTTTTTGCCTGTGTTATGTAGGTCAGAACCCAGCAGTCTACAGGATCTATAGGCTCCCAATTCCTGGAGTTCTGATAGTTCAACATGCACATTCACATGGTTTACCAGGTGTGGTTCCCTAGTGCATGAGAACTGTAAATAACAGGGTAAATGCACATTCTACATGACATTAAATGCTAGATTGTTTACAGCAGAAAATAATTTATTTGACTCGTGCACCAATACAGTTGATACTATGGTCTTGGATACTGGACTACCAATATCAAGTGCCAGGATTAATTCAGACCAGGATTCATCTGGTTTTTGCAGTACCAAATGTACCAAATGTACCAAATGTTACTACACAGAAAAAAATAAACATAACAATTTCTAAGATTTTACTGAACTGAATTACAGTTCATATAAGGAAATCAGTCAAAATAAATATATGAGGCCCTAATATATGGATTTCACATGACTGGGAATACAGATATGAGTCTGTTGGTCACGCCTTAAAAAAAAAGTAGGGGCATGGATCAGAAAACCAGTCAGTATCTGGTGTGACCACCATTTGCCTCATGCAGTGCGTCACATCTCCTTCGCATAGAGTTGATCAGGTTGTTGATTGTGGACTGTGGTATGTTGTCCCACTCCTATTCAATGGCTGTGCGAAGTTGCAGGATATTGGCGAGAACTGGAACTCGCTGTCGTACAATGCCAATCCAGAGCATCCCAAACATGCTCATTGGGTGATATGTTTAGTGAGTATGCAGGCCATGGAATAACTGGGACATTTTCAGCTTCCATGAATTGTGTAAAGATCCTGGCGACATGGGGCCGTGCATTATCATGCTGAAACATGAGATGATAGTGGTGGATAAATGGCACGACAACTGGCCTCAGGATCTCGTCAAGGTATCTCTGTGCATTAAAATTGCCATCAATTGCCATCAAATGCTCATCGAAGGTGAGCATTTGCCCACTGAAGTCGGTTTACGACACCAACCTGCAGTCATGTCAAGACCCTGGTGAGGATAACGAGCACACAGGTGAGCTTCCTTGAGACAGTTTCTGACAGTTTTTGCAGAAATTCTTCGGTTGTACAAACCCACAGTTTCATCAGCTGTCCGTGTGGCTGGTCGTATAGACGATCCCGCAGGTGAAGAAGCCGGATATGGAGGTCCTGAACTGGCATGGTTACACGTGGTCTGCGGTTGTGAGGCCGGTTGGACGTACTGCCAAATTCTCTAAAATGTTTTTGGGGGGTGGCTTATGGTAGAGAAATTAACATTAAATTCTCCGGCAACATCTCTGGTGGACATTCCTGCAGTCAGCATGCCAATTGCATGCTCCCTCAACTTGAGACATCTGTGGCATTGTGTTGTGTGACAGAACACCACATTTTAGAGTGGACTTTTATTGTCCCCTGCACAAGGTGCACATGTATAATGATCATGCTGTTTAATCAGCTTCTTGAAATACCACACCTGTCAGGTGGATGGATTATCTTGGCAAACGAGAAATGCTCACTAACAGGGATGTAAACACATTTGTGCACAACATTTGAGAGAAATAAGCTTTTTGTGTGTATGGAAAGTATTTTATTTCAGCTCACGAAACATGGGACCGACACTTTACATGTTGCGTTTATATTTTTGTTCAGTATAGATTGGAATCAAATGGGATATGTACAGTGCTGTGAAAAAGTATTTGCCTCCTGATTTCTTATTTTTTTGCACATTTGTCACACTTAAAATGTTTCAGATCAAACAAATTTTAATATTACTCAAAGATAACCCAAGTAAACACAAAATGCAATTTTTAAGTGATTATTTTATTTATTAAGGGAAAAAGCTATCCAAACCTTCATGGCCCTATGTGACAAAGTAATTGCCCCCTTAACCTAATAACTGGTTGTGCCACCCTCAGCAGCAGCAACAACAGCAATCAAGTGTTTGCGATAACTGGCAATAAGTCTTTCACATCGCTGTGGAGGAATTCTGGCCCACTCCACGCACCGTACAAATCTCTGGATGTCCAAATGAACAAGCCATGGAGTAAACGCTATGTCAATTTGAAGAGAAATGAGGCAGCTGTTCCAGCACACTCATTCATCTTTGGACGCGTAAAGGCAGACTCGCTTTATATTGACATTTCTCACCCCTTGCCGCTATCCATTACTGCTGTAGAGAAATTTGTGTCTCCCATTCTTTTTTTCTTTTTTTAGATCAATTGGTTTATATGTTCAAGCAATAGGCAGAATAAACATAATTGGACAAATATCAATTGGCTTGTCAGGGAACGTCCAACACATAATCACATCATAATCAATCATGCGGAATATTCATAGTTCACGCAGAGATTTACCATGAACAGACCTACCACTCTTGGTGAGCGAGAGGGTTTACTCAACCCCAAATCTGTCCACGTTAAGCAGATCATTCATTATTAAGCAAGTGAGGAGTTTTTCAATGGGGCGCAATGAGTTTAGCAAGATAAAAATGTTTTGCGGATTATTGAAGATGATTTGATCTAATAGAAGTTGATTAATTCTTAGGTTGTTGCGGGTGTATTGATACATTACAGAACACCTTCCTAATATTGTATATTAGGGACACCCCCCTTCCTTTGCCCTCAGAACAGCCTAAATTTGTCAGGGCATGGACTCTACAAGGTGTCGAAAGCGTTACACAGGGATGCTGGCCCATGTTGACTCCAATGCTTCCCACACTTGTGGGAAGTTGGCTGGATGTCCTTTGGGTGGTGGACCATTCTTGATACACACAGGAAACTGTTGAGCATGAAAAACCCAGCAGTGTTGCAGTTCTTGACACAAAGTGCACCTGGCACTTACATTTTTTTGTCTTTTCCATTAACCCTCAGAATGGCACACACGCACAATCCATGTCTCAATTGTTTCAAGGCTTAAAAATCCTTTAACCTATCTCCTCCCCTTTATCTACACTGATTGAAGTGAATTTATTAAGTGACAATAAGGGATCATAGCATTCACCTGGTCAGTCTATGACATGGAAAGAGCAGGTGTTCTTAATGGTTTGTATACTCAATGTAAGTGTGATGCATGTGACATCCCGGCAACTTTGAGAAAAAAAAAACATTTCATATCGGAGTTGTCGCAGTTGAAATTCAGGCACAGTCTACACTCTACACTCTTAGAAAAAAGTTGTTATCTATAACCTAAAAGGGTTCTTCGGCTGTCCCCATAGGAGAACCCTTGGAACAAAAACGTTTTGGTTCCAATTAGAACCATTTGGGGTTCCATTTAAAACCCTTTCCACAAAGTGTTCTACCTGGAACCAAAAAGTGTTCTCCAAGCCGAAGAACGAAACATCACCAGGGTTACAGTAAGATGGGGGACCCTTGACCCGACAAATATCTCTCTATCATTTGAGGGAACAGATGGATGGAGTGAGAACACTCACTCCCCTGCACTCCTTCCTTCCCCTCCCTGACGCTCAGACGAAAAAGAGCTCGATACAACCTAATTGACAATACCTTGTCGCCAAAGGAACCGAGTTTAGGGAGCAATGGAGTCCCACTCGGAATGAATAAGCCGGCGAGTGACATTGATCCAAGCTGAGTGGATCTCCTGGTTCACCGTGGGATACGCTCTGGAGGGAATCAAAGCCTGTGAAAGTGCCTGGTTTCTTGCGGCAAATAAGAAAATAATCAACATTAATTAGTGTAGAGGTAGGCTCTCAGGGCTGGGCAAAGCAGTCACAGAGGCACCATGGGAAAGCACTGTTGTTTTTCTGGAACAATTCAAAAGAAACGTAAAGGATTTGTTTATATAGAACACAATATACTAAACAGGAGCAAGAGCGAACGTGCGAGTAAAAAGAGAGAGATGTAGATGGAAGGGTGACTGATTGTACTGCACCGTACAAATCTCTGGATGTCCAAACGAACAAGCCATGGAGTAAAAGCAATGTCAATTTGAGGATAAATGGATTCTCTTTGATAAATGGGACGGCTGTTTCAACACACTCGTTCATCTCTGGACGTGTAAAGACAGACACATTTTATATTGACATTTCTCGCCCCTTGTCGGTTGCCATTACTGCTGTAGAGAAATTGAGTCTCCCATTCCTTTTTAGGGGGGAGATCAATTGTTCTATTATATGTTCAAGCATAAGGCAGAATAAATAACAATTGGATTGTCAGCGCATGTCCAACACATAATCACATGATTATCAATAATACGGTATATTCATAGTACATGCACAGACCTACCATGCACATACCTTGGTCAGTCTCCCATTCTAAATACATCTGGACTCTGGAAGTGGTGTTCTATGGCTTATTCAGTGGGACTGAAACATTTAGAAGGTTTCAATGTTTCACACAGAAAGGTAAATGGATAGAGTGGATACAAATCTCCATTCTACACAACAGAGAATCATGGCTGGTCTATACAATACAGCTCTATCTGAACTTTCTATAATGTTCCACTCTGCGGAATAAGTACTATGGTTTGCTAATGCTAATCACACATTTACAACCTGAGAAAGGTTCTTTGTCACCGGCAGTTTCTGACAAACCTTCACCGTTGTCAAGAACATACAGTGGGGCAAAAAAGTATTTAGTCAGCCACCAATTGTGCAGGTTCTCCCACTTAAAAAGATGAGAGAGGCCTGTAATTGTCATCATAGGTACACTTCAACTATGACAGAAAGAAATCCAGAAAATCACATTGTAGGATTTTTAATGAATTTATTTGCAAATTATGGTGAAAATAATTGTACCTTTTTAAGGCCCTATAGAGAGATTTTTTTTTTATATAACTATTACCCATCAAGAATGATTACCCCCCCCCAAAAAAAGTCATATTTTTTAAAGGAACTCAGTCTGGCTTTCAACTTACTCTTGGAAGTTGTAACAGTAGAAATTGGGTAGTGATCGTCAGTTTCCCTCTTGTCACGCCAGTCATTGCATTCCTTAGAGAGCTATTTTTTAGCCCATAGATTTTGTTTTAATGTTTGAGTCATTCAAATATCACATTAAACATGGTAAAATGTATAAAATTGCAAGACAATTAGCTTTACACTGCAACATTTTCTCTGCGCCCCATGACAAAATGTGTAGAATTGGAAGAAACGTGCAAAAAAGTTATCTCCACAAACAAGAGCGGTGTGAACAGTTTGTGTCATGAACAGTCATGTGCCCATAGAAATAGATGTGGTGTGGGATGTTCTCCAATGCTGTAAGGGGGGGCCTGAGTGATAAAACGCTAACTTAATGGGTAGCCATTTGGAGTGCAATGTGGTTTGTAGATCAGCTAGTCTGCCAAGTGCCTTGCTCAAGCATACCCTTTTGAACACGATTGATTACCTTACTGGGTTTAACAGATGTCAACCAGGTGATGACATGTTGAGCATGAGGCAAAGACTGCTAGAGGTACAGTACTTGGTTTGGTATCTTAGAGTTGTCCGAGCGTAGTGAAGAATCAGGCTTCTAATGAAACAGGGAGTAGGATTGACTGCTGAACTTCGGAACATAGATAATTGTGTATCGTGCCTTCCTTTTCCCCTCTTGCTTTTTTTTCTCTCTCGTTTTCTCAAAACTCGCGTGCACACACACGCACACACACAGTCTTTCTCACACACATATACATACACACACACACACACACACACAAACACACTGGCAGAAGACATGGCCCCTACTCCCCTGCCAGGCTATAAAAATAGAGGGTTTATTAACACAGATTAACATTCCATCTTCTTATCGACAAGGGAAATTGAGGAGGGTGGGAGGGCTTTTAGATTGAAAGTGTTGCTGGAAAGAAATAAGAGGAGGAGGGAGAGGGGAAATCAGTGCGAGGAAGCTGGTGGAAGGAGACGGGAAGCAAGTAGGCATTAAAGTATTAACCCAAGCAGGGGGAAAATTATAAAAAAAGAGCAGGGGATCAGGGAAGTGGCTCGGCCTGGAGTGGGCTTTAAGCTCTGATTCTCCTCTCTCTCTCTCGAGAGAGAGACGAAGCCTGGTTTTCATCCCTATTACCGTTGTTCAGTAATTGAGCCAGCCTGGTTCTGCAGAGCAGAATTCAACAGAAAGCTGCCGTGCCTTACTGCCTGAGCAGTGAACACTGAGACGACCAGCGAAGAAAGGTGACTTGTATTAGAATGACAAACACTAAGCACACAGTGGCAAAAATGAATTAGGACGACCCTAGTTATATAATGATAATGCGTTAGGCACAGCAGGGAGTCCGAATGGCATCGATATAGAAAGAACAAATCTGTTAACACTGCGGGACCTGTGAGCGGAATACAGCACCGGCTGCCTCAGGAAGAAGGGAAAGAAGAGTGAGGCGAGAGGGATGAGAGAAGGATGCAGGTATGCATATTGGGAGGTTGAGGGAACAGGTGGAGCAACAGCAGGCGGCGTAGAGGGAGGGGAAAATTATGGAAAGGGCCAGGCCAACTGATTCATAAACCACCTTGATGATCATGTAAGGACCGGAATGAGATTGTTCATTGAAAATGAGCTCCATGCTGTAATAAATGGAAGCAGACTCAATATGGAAACAGACATGGTTTTGATTTTTGTAGGAGTTCGCACAAGCCCATCCTAATAGCCGAACGGCTCTATTATTCATAATCAGTTGATGCATCTATTATAAGGGCACAAGGCGAGACCCAAATGCAGACACAGGAGGCAGATGGTAGAGCTCCGATATTTATTATAACAAAGGGAGTAGGCAAAGGCGGGTCGGGGACAGGCGAGAGTTCATAAACCAGGTCCGAGTCCAAACAGTACAAGGGGATTGGCAGGCTGGTAGTCAGAACAGGTGGGGTGGTCAGGCAGTCGGGTACGGAGTCAGGACAGGCAAGGGTCGAAACCAGGAGGACTCAAAACAAACAGAGACTGGGGAAAAATCGGAGCAAGAAAAAAACCGCTGTTTGACTTGGCAAACAAGACAAATTGGCACAGAGAGACAGGAAACACGGGGATATTTGCACCGGGGATAATAAGCGACACCTGGAGGGTGTGGAGACAATCACAAGGACAGGTGAAACAGATCAGGGAGTGACATCTATTGATTAGTATATCTAGTAGCGCATTAGTGGGTATGAAATAATAGTTAAACAAGCATTTTGGTCAGATTTATTATTTATTAAAAACCCATGATATATTGATGCAATTATACTTTTTGGGGTTATACACGCATAACAGCATGTGGTAAACACTTATCACGACCTTGATGGCTGCCATACAGGGAAGGTTTCTAATATTTAATGGTCACCTCCTGAGGTATGCGCTGTATCTTTCTACTCATCGGGAAGCCTCCCTTTCTCTCAATCTGTCTGATTCTGCTTACAATGACGGGGCTCTGTCTGGCCTTCCAATAATGTGCTTCAAAGCAGGAGATAAAGAAACACATTTTTCAAGGAGACTGGTCGATTTAATAATGCATTTTCTTTTGAGGTCCTATAATGCTTTCAGGATGCTTCAGTCACATAACTCAAAATACACCTCCTTTGTGGTTATCACAGTCATATTTTTGTTGAGGAACATAAAGAAGAATATTACTGCTCATTTTCCAAGAATCTGCACAAGCGAGAGGTAATTACAGGGGCAGCCACGGTGCAGCAGCTTTGGAGCAATGTAGGTGTTAGCGTAAGTCGTTTAGGTGTTAAGTGCCAAATGGCAACATGGCTGTAGACGGTAGGCTTTCTAAGATTCTGATTCTGATAGTTGTAGTCTTTTGCTTTTTCCCAACCCCAGTCCGGGCTAGAAAAACACCCATGTATTAGTTGATACCATGTATTAGTGCTGAACCCCATTTAGGTGTTAATTGCCTTGCCTAAGGGGCAACAAATCCAATTTTATTTGTCACATGTGCCGAATACAACTGGGGTAGAAAAAAAATCCAAGATGGCGTAGCAGTCAGACGTCTTTGTCCTGTCGTGTCCCCTTGTATGTAGTGAGGGGAAAAGTATTTGATCCCCTGCTGATTTTGTACGTTTGCCCACTGACAAAGAAATGATCAGTCTATAATTTTAACTGAAGCTAGCCAGCTAACTACCTACCAGCTATCAGTCAGCAAACCACTGCTAGCGGTCATCGGCTAACCTTTAGCTCGGAAAGCTCTCGCCAGTTCGTACAACGTGACTCAAACCAGAGCATAACGGATCTATTTTTTTCTCTCCATATCCCCGGATTCCTACCGCAAACTCTGAACATTTTCATCTGGATCTTCGCAACTAGCTGTACCCGCACCCCACCATACCCCTGTCTGCGCATTATGCCCTGAATATATTCTACCATGCCCAGAAACCTGCTCCTTTTATTCTCTGTCCCCAACGCTCTAGGCGACCAGTTTTGATAGCCTTTAGCCGCACCCTCATACTACTCCTTCTCTGTTCCGCGGGTGATGTGGAGGTAAACCCAGGCCCTGCATGTCCCCAGGCACCCTCATTTGTTGACTTCTGTGATCGAAAAAGCCTTGGTTTCATGCATGTCAACATCAGAAGCCTCCTCCCTAAGTTTGTTTTACTCACTGCTTTAGCACACTCTGCTAACCCTGATGTCCTTGCTGTGTCTGAATCCTGGCTCAGGAAGGCCACCAAAAATTCAGAGATTTCCATACCCAACTATAACATCTTCCGTCAAGATAGAACTGCCAAAGGGGGAGGAGTTGCAGTTTACTGCAGAGATAGCCTGCAAAGTAATGTCATACTTTCCAGGTCCATACCCAAACAGTTCGAACTACTAATTTTGAAAATTACTTTTTTTTTTTTTTTTTTTGAAATAAGTCTCTCACGGTTGCCGCCTGCTACCGACACCCCTCAGCTCCCAGCTGTGCCCTGGACACCATTTGTGAATTGATCGCCCCCCATCTAGCTTCAGAGTTTGTTCTGTTAGGTGACCTAAACTGGGATATGCTTAACACACCGCCAGTCCTACAATCTAAGCTAGATGCCCTCAATCTCACACAAATCATCAAGGAACCCAACGGGTACAACCCTAACTCTGTAAACAAGGGCACCCTCATAGACGTCATCCTGACCAACTGGCCCTCCAAATACACCTCCGCTGTCTTCAACCAGGATCTCAGCGATCACTGCCTCATTGCCTGTATCCGCTACGGAGCCGCAGTCAAACGACCACCCCTCATCACTGTCAAACGCTCCCTAAAACACTTCTGTGAGCAGGCCTTTCTAATCGACCTGGCCCGGGTATCCTGGAAGGACATTGACCTCATCCCGTCAGTTGAGGATGCCTGGTCATTCTTTAAAAGTAACTTCCTCACCATTTTAGATAAGCATGCTCCGTTAAAAAAATGCAGAACTAAGAACAGATACAGCCCTTGGTTCACCCCAGACCTGACTGCCCTCGACCAGCACAAAAACATCCTGTGGCGGACTGCAATAGCATCGAATAGTCCCCGTGATATGCAACTGTTCAGGGAAGTCCGGAACCAATACACGCAGTCAGTCAGGAAAGCTAAGGCCAGCTTCTTCAGGCAGAAGTTTGCATCCTGTAGCTCCAACTCCAAAAAGTTCTGGGACACTGTGAAGTCCATGGAGAACAAGAGCACCTCCTCCCAGCTGCCCACTGCACTGAGGCTAGGTAACACGGTCACCACTGATAAATCCATGATTATCAAAAACTTCAATAAGCATTTCTCAACGGCTGGCCATGCCTTCCACCTGGCTACTTCAACCTCGGCCAACAGCTCCGCCCCCCCCGCAGCTCCTCGCCCAAGCCTCTCCAGGTTCTCCTTCACCCAAATCCAGATAGCAGATGTTCTGAAAGAGCTGCAAAACCTGGACCCGTACAAATCAGCTGGGCTTGACAATCTGGACCCTCTATTTCTGAAACTATCTGCCACCATTGTCGCAACCCCTATTACCAGCCTGTTCAACCTCTCTTTCATATCGTCTGAGATCCCCAAGGATTGGAAAGCTGCCGCAGTCATCCCCCTCTTCAAAGGGGGAGACACCCTGGACCCAAACTGTTACAGACCTATATCCATCCTGCCCTGCCTATCTAAGGTCTTCGAAAGCCAAGTCAACAAACAGGTCACTGACCATCTCGAATCCCACCGTACCTTCTCCGCTGTGCAATCTGGTTTCCGAGCCGGTCATGGGTGCACCTCAGCCACACTCAAGGTACTAAACGATATCATAACCGCCATCGATAAAAGACAGTACTGTGCAGCCGTCTTCATCGACCTTGCCAAGGCTTTCGACTCTGTCAATCACCATATTCTTATCGGCAGACTCAGGAGCCTCGGTTTTTCGGATGACTGCCTTGCCTGGTTCACCAATTACTTTGCAGACAGAGTTCAGTGTGTCAAATCGGAGGGCATGCTGTCCGGTACTCTGGCAGTCTCTATGGGGGTGCCACAGGGTTCAATTCTCGGGCCGACTCTTTTCTCTGTGTATATCAATGATGTTGCTCTTGCTGCGGGCGATTCCCTGATCCACCTCTACGCAGACGACACCATTCTATATACTTTCGGCCCGTCTTTGGACACTGTGCTATCTAACCTCCAAACAAGCTTCAATGCCATAGAACACTCCTTCCGTGGCCTCCAACCGCTCTTAAACGCTAGTAAAACCAAATGCATGCTTTTCAACCGGTCGCTGCCTGCACCCGCATGCCCGACTAGCATCACTAACCCTGGATGGTTCCGACCTAGAATATGTGGACGTCTATAAGTACCTAGGTGTCTGGCTAGACTGCAAACTCTCCTTCCAGACTCATATCAAACATCTCCAATCGAAAATCAAATCAAGAGTCGGCTTTCTATTCCGCAACAAAGCCTCCTTCACTCACGCCGCCAAGCTTACCCTAGTAAAACTGACTATCCTACCGATCCTCGACTTCGGCGATGTCATCTACAAAATGGCTTCCAACACTCTACTCAGCAAACTGGATGCAGTCTATCACAGTGCCATCCGTTTTGTCACTAAAGCACCTTATACCACCCACCACTGCGACTTGTATGCTCTAGTCGGCTGGCCCTCGCTACATATTCGTCGCCAGACCCACTGGCTCCAGGTCATCTACAAGTCCATGCTAGGTAAAGCTCCGCCTTATCTCAGTTCACTGGTCACGATGGCAACACCCATCCGTAGCACGCGCTCCAGCAGGTGTATCTCACTCATCATCCCTAAAGCCAACACCTCATTTGGCCGCCTTTCGTTCCAGTACTCTGCTGCCTGTGACTGGAACGAATTGCAAAAATCACTGAAGTTGGAGACTTTTATCTCCCTCACCAACTTCAAACATCAGCTATCTGAGCAGCTAACCGATCGCTGCAGCTGTACATAGTCTATTGGTAAGTCTATTGGTAAATTTTTCACCTACCTCATCCCCATACTGTTTTTATTTATTTACTTTCCTGCTCTTTTGCACACCAATATCTCTACCTGTACATGACCATCTGATCATTAATCACTCCAGTGTTAATCTGAAAAATTTTAATTATTTGCCTACCTCCTCATGCCTTTTGCACACATTGTATATAGACTCCCCCTTTGTTTTCTACTGTGTTATTGACTTGTTAATTGTTTACTCCATGTGTAACTCTTTGTTGTCTGCTCACACTGCTATGCTTTATCTTGGCCAGGTCGCAGTTGCAAATGAGAACTTGTTCTCAACTAGCCTACCTGGTTAAATAAAGGTGAAATAAAAAAATAAAAAAAATAAAAAGAATCCCGGGTGACTACTCCTGGCTAGCATTTCCATTCCGGAGCAAGCACCAATTAGACTGAAGCTAGCCCAACTAGGGCTCCTGGGCTTCCACCGAAGCCCACTCCTGGGCTACAATATCCGGACCCCTTCTACTGCCGGTACGGGGCACAGAACCCCTAGATCCTCTACGACTGGAATACTGACAATCTGCCCGAGGATTCCAACAGGCCCCTCAGACTCTACGTCCCCTGAAGGACAATTCTACTAACCGCGGCCTGCTAGCTACCCAGAGCTACTTGGAACCCTACTAATCCACGACTGGTCAATCGACGTCACCGCACAAAGAGACAAAAACAGACTTACCTTCATCGCGACGCCCCCCCAAAGGCCCTTCTGCTAACTTGCTAGCCCCGGGCTGCTAACTGCTAGCTTGCTTTCCCCGGTCTGCTAACTGCTAGCTTGCTTTCCCCGGTCTGCTAACTGCTAGCTTGCTTGCCCCGGTCTGCTAACTGCCTGCTTGTTAGCCCCGGGCCTACTAACGGCTAGCTTTTTAGCACTGGCCTGCTAACAGTCTGAATCGCCATGTCCCCAGCCAGCACAACAACTCATTGGACCCATATGTTCACTTGGCTACGCATGCCTCTCTCTACTATCAATATGCCTCGTCCATTACTGTCCTGGTTAGTGATTACTGTCTTATTTCACTGTAAAGCCTCTAGCCCTGCTCAATATGCCTTAACCAACCATGTTGTTCCACCTCCAACATATGTGATGACATCACCTGGTTTAAACGATAAACGTCTATAGAGACTATATCTCTCTCATCATTACTCAATGCCTAGGTTTACCTCCAATGTACTCACATCCTACCTTATTTTTGTCTGTACACTATGCCTTGAATCTATGCTATCGTTCCCAGAAACCTGCTCCTTTTACTCTCTGTTCCGAACGTGCTAGACGGCCAGTTCGTATAGCCTTTAGCTGTACCCTTATCCTACTTCTCCTCTGTTCCTCTGGTGATGTAGAGGTGAATCCAGGTCCTGCAGTGCCTAGCTCCGCTCCTACTCCCCAGTTGCTCTCATTTGTTGACTTCTGTAACCGTAAAAGCCTTGGTTTCATGCATGTTAACATTAGAAGTCTACTCCCTAAGTTTGTTTTACTCACTGCTTTAGCACACTCTGCCAACCCTGATGTCTTAGCCTTGTCTGAATCCTGGCTTAGGAAAACCACCAAAAACCCTGAAATCTCCATCCCTAACTATAACATCTTCCGCCTAGATATAACTGCCAAAGGGGGCGGTGTTGCAATCTACTGCAAAGATAGCCTGCTGAGTTCTGTCTTACTATCCAGGTCTGTACCCAAACAATTCGAGCTTCTACTTCTAAAAATTCACCTTTCCAGAACGAAGTCTCTCACTGTTGCTGCTTGCTATAGACCACCCTCTGCCCCCAGCTGTGCCCTCGACACCATATGTGAATTGATTGCCCCCCATCTATCTTCTGAGCTCGTGCTACTAGGTGACCTAAACTGGGACATGCTTAACACCCCGGCCATCCTACAATCTAAGTTTAATGCCCTCAATCTCACACAAATTGTCAATGAACCTACCAGGTACAACCCCAAATTCGTAAACACGGGCACCCTCATAGATATCATCCTAACTAACTCGCCATCCAAATACACCTCTGCTGTTTTCAATCAAGATCTCAGCGATCACTGCCTCATTGCCTGCATCCGTAATGGGTCTGCGACTACACAACCACCCCTCATCACTGTCAAACGCTCCCCAAAACAGTTCTGCGAGCAGGCCTTTCTAATCCACCTGGCCGGGGTATCCTGGAATGACATTGTCCTCATCCCATCAGTTGAGGATGCCTGGTTATTCTTTAAAAGTGCCTTCCTAGGGCCTCCCAGGTGGCGCAGGGGTTAAGGGTGCTGCACTGCAGCGCCAGCTGTGCCACCAGAGACTCTGGTTTCGTGCCAAGACTCTGTCGTAACCGGTCGCGAACGGGAGGTCCATGGGACGCACAATTGGTCTAGCGTCGTCCGGGTTAGGGAGGGTTTGGCCGGTAGGGATATCCTTGTCTGATCATGCACCAGCGACTCCTGTGGCGGGCCAGGCGCAGTGCGCGCTAACCAAGGTCGCCAGGTGCACAGTGTTTACTCCGACACATTGGTGTGGCTGGCTTCCGGGTTGGATGCGCACTGTGTTAAGAAGCAGGGCGGCTTGGTTGGTTGGGTTGTGTATCGGAGGACGCATGACTTTCGACCTTCGTCTCTACTGTGCCCGTACGGGAGTTGTAGCGCTGAGACAAGATAGTAGCTACTAACAATTGGATACCACGAAAAAAGGGGGTAAAAAATAAACATTTTTTATTTATTTTTTAAAGTGCCTTCCTCACCATCTTAAATAAGCATGCCCCGTTCAAAAAATGTAGAACTAGGAATAGATATAATCCTTGGTTCACTCCAGACCTGTCTGCCCTTAACCAGCACAAAAACATCCCGTGGCGTTCTGCATTAGCATCGAATAGCCCCCGTGATATGAAACTTTTCAGGGAAGTTAGGAACAAATATACACAGGCAGTTAGGAAAACTAAGGCTAGCTTTTTCAAAACTAAATTTGCGTCCTGTAGTACAAACTCAAAAAAGGTTCACTAGGACACTGTAAAGCCCATGGAGAATAAGAGCACCTCCTCCAAGCGGCCCACCGATCTGAGGCTAGGAAACACTGTTACCACCGATAAACCCACTATAATTGAGAATTTCAATAAGCATTTCTCTACGGCTGGCCATGCTTTCCACCTGGCTACCCCTATGCCGGTCAACTGCCTGGCACCCTCCACAGCATCCCGCCAAAGCCCCCCACCATTTCTCCTTCACCCAAATCCAGATAGCTGATGTTCTGAAAGAGCTGCAAAATCAGCCGGGCTAGACAATCTGCACCCTCTCTTTCTAAAATTATGTGCCGAAATTGTTGCAACCCCTATTACTAGCCTGTTCAACCTCTCTTTCGTATCGTCTGAGATTCCAAAAGATTGGAAAGCTGCCGCGGTCATCTCCCTCTTCAAGGGGGATGAAACTCTAGACCCAAACTGCTACAGACCTGTATCTATCCTACCCTGTCTTTCTAAGGTCTTCGAAAGACAAGTTAACAAACAGATTACCGACCATTTCGAATCCCACCATACCTTCTCCGATATGCAATCTGGTTTCAGAGCTGGTCTGTGCAGCCGTATTCATCGACCTGGCCAAGGCTGTTGACTCTGTCAATCGCCAAATTCTTATTGGCAGCCTCGACCTTGGTTTCTCAAATTATTGCCTCGCCGGGTTCACCAACTACTTCTTTGATAGAGTTCAGTGTGTCAAATCGGAGGGCCTGTTGTCCGGTCCTCTGGCAGTCTCTATGAGGGTGCCACAGGGTTCAATTCTCGGGCCGACTCTCTTCTCTGTATACATCAATGATGTCGCTCTTGCTGCTGGTGATTCTCTGATCCACCTCTACGCAGACGATACCATTCTGTATACTTCTGGCCCCTCTTTTGACACTGTGTTAACTAACTTCCAGACAAGCTTCAATGCCATACAACTCCTTCCGTGGCCTCCAACTGCTCTTAAATGCAAGTAAAACTAAATGCATGCTATTCAATCGATCACTGCACACACCTGCCCGTCCGTCCAGCTCTGACTTAGAATACGTGGACAACTACAAATACCTAGGTGTCTGGTTAAACTGTAAACTCTCCTTCCAGACTCACATTAACTTGTTGAATCTAGGGGTCATTTTATTTTGTTTTGGAAAAATAACCAGAAAATATAATATGCATATAATTGACAGTTTAGGATAGAAAACACTCTAAAGTTTCCAAAACTGTAAAGATATTGTCTGTGAGTATAACAGAACTGATATTGCAGGCAAAAGAATGAGATAAATCCAACGCAGCGGTTTCTAAATAAGAGTCCCTTCCTATGCTTCCCTATTGAGCAGTGAATGGGATATCAACGAGATTCCTTTTTCTATGGCTTCCTTAATGTGTCTAGTATCACAAGACATAGTTTCATGCTTTTATTTTGAAAAATGAGCCTGAACAACAGGCTCATCCACCTGATGATCAGGTGTCCACCTGATGGCTCTTTGTGTATTTCTCGCGCAAAAGACAGAGGTAGCCATTATTCCACCCGGTCTTACTGAAAAAAGCTCTGTCCCGGTTGATATATTATCAAATAGATATTTGAAAAACCCCTTGAGGATTGATTATTAACAACGTTTGCCATGTTTCTGTCGATATTATGGAGCAAATTTTTTTCTGGAAAAAATGAACATTTGCTATCTAACTGTGAGTCTCGTGAGTGAAAACATCCGAAGCTTATCAAAGGTAAACGATTTAATTTGATTGCTTTTCTGATTTTCGTGACCAGATTGCCTGCTGCTAGCTAGGCATAATGCTATGCTAGGCTATCGATAAATGTACTCAAATGCTTGTCTTGCTTTGGCTGTAAAGCATATTTTCAAAATCTGAGATGACAGGGTGATTAACAAAAGGCTAAGCTGTGTTTGAATATATTTCACATGTGATTTCATGAATATGAATATTTTCTAGTAAGATTTTTTGTCCTTTGCGTTATGCTACTTAGTGTCAGTTGATGACAATTCTCCCGGATCCGGGATGGGTAGTTCCAAGAGGTTGTTAAGCATCTCCAATCCAAAATTAAATCTTGAATCAGCTTCCTATATCGCAACAAAGCATCCTTCACTCATGCTGCCAAACATACCCTCGTAAAACTGACCATCCTACCGATCCTCGACTTCGGCGATGTCAACTATAAAATAGCCTCCAACACTCTACTCAACAAATTGGATGAAGTCTACCACAGTGCCATCCGTTTTGTCACCAAAGCCCCCTACACTACACACCACTGCGACCTGTACGCTCTCGTTGGTTAGCCCTCGCTTCATACTCGTCGTACAGGTTATCTAGAAGTCTCTGCTAGGTAAAGCCCCGCCTTATCTCAGCTCATTGGTCACCATAGCAGCACCCACCCGTAGCACGCGCTCCAGCAGGTATATCTCACTGGTCACCCCCAAAGCCAATTCCTCCTTTGGTCACCTTTCCTTCCAGTTCTCTGCTGCCAATGACTGGAACGAAGTGCAAAAATCACTGAAGCTGGAGACTCATATCTCCCTCACTAGCTTTAAGCACCAGCTATCAGAGCAGCTCACAGATCACTGCACCTGTACATAGCCCATCTGTAAACAGCCCATCTATCTCCCTCATCCCCGTACTATATTTATTTATTTATCTTGCTCCTTTGCACCCCAGTATCTCTACTTGCACATTCATCTTCTGCACATCTACCATTCCAGTGTTTAATTGCTATATTGTAATTATTTCGCCACCATGGCCTATTTATTACCTTAACTCCCTTATTTTACCTCATTTGCACTCACTGTATATAGACTTTTTAATTTTCTTTTTTCTACTGTATTATTGACTGTATGTTTTGTTTATTCCATGTGTAACTGTGTTGTCTTATGTGTTGAATTGCTATGCTTTATCTTGGCCAGGTCGCAGTTACAAATGAGAACTTGTTCTCAATTAGCCTACCTGGTTAAATAAAGGTGAAATAAATCAAATAAATAAAAGAGTGAAATGCTTACTTACAAGCCCTTAACCAACAATGCAGTTTAAAGAAAAATAAGTGTTAAGTAAAAAAATAGATAAGTAAAAATAAAATGTTCAAGTAATTAAAGAGCAGCGGTAAAATAACAACAGCGAGGCTATGTACAGGGGGTACCCGTACAGAGTCAATGTGTGGGTGCACCGGTTAGTCGAAGTAATTGAGGTAATATGTACTTTTTCGTTTTCTTTTTTTCTACTGTATTATTGACTGTAGGTAGAGTTATTAAGTGTATTAGTCTATAAATAAATCTCTTTGCCAAAATTCATCATCTCTCCCATATCTTATTGACCAGTAGTTGTTCTGAAATGTTTATTGCTTGCTGACATTTTACTCCCTCCTCTATGTTTAATATAACACACATACATTCATTATTGATTTCTGTTGCCTATCCTGACGTTAAGTTTGTTCTATTGAAAGTATTTGACTCTGATGTGTGCCATAGAAAGTATTTGACTCTAGTGACAAAATTAAGGAAATTAGAAGGGGGGGTTCTGAAATTCTCCTCCCCCTTCTAATTTCCTTAATTTGTGGCTAGAGTCAAATATTTTCTGTGACACACACTACTGGTCAACCTGAGTTTGAGCTACCAAAAATGATTCTGAAGTGTGCCAGGCCTTGCAGTCCCAAGATAGAAGGGAGGGGAGATTTTCGGCTTCTAATTTCCTTAATTTTGTCACTAGTCAGGAGGGAGTAAAATGTAGGCAAGCAATTAACATTTCAGAACAACTACTAGTCGAATAGGAAATGGGAGAGATGACACATTTTGGCAGAGATTTATTTATAGACTAATACAACACCTGTATCAAAGCCGAAACTTTAATTTCCACCTAATGATCTAGTAATCAATTCAGTAAACTTCTGCCTATGGTTTAAGGCATCCGCATACTTCCCATCCGGAATAGTTTGTGCATATATTATGATTTACATTTTATGACTGTTTTGGTCTTCGGCAAGGGTTTTCCAGCTGTTTACTTGAGGCAAGCTGAATTCGGTAGATCAAGTCTATGCCCATTCGTCAGCGATTGGTCAACAGTAGGGATTATTCACCAAAGATTTTAGTTGGGTGTACAATTGCGCAACAAAAATCTCCTCGGCCAAAACGTAAAAATGAATGACAGATTTCTTGAGTTATTTTAGATGAATACTGACTTTGGAGTCGTGCCTAGCCATGTGGTCATGAGTGAACAGGGGGTACAGGAGGGGCCCCCGTGTTGAGGATCAGCGTGGTAGATGTGTTGTTACCTACCTTTACCACCTGGGTGCGGCCCGTCAGGAAGTCCGGTATCCAGTTGCAGAGGGAGGAGTTTTGTCCCAGGGTCCTTAGTGATGAGCTTTGAGGGCACTATGGTGTTGAACGCTAAGCTGTAGTCAATGAATAGCATTCTCACATAGGTGTTCCTTTTGTCCAGGTGGGAAAGGGCAGTGTGGAGTGCAATAGAGATTGCATCATCTGTGGATCTGTTGAGGCGGTATGCAAATTGGAGTGGGTCTAGGGTTTCTGGGACAATGGTGTTGATGTGAACCATGACCGGCCTTTCAAAGCAGTTCATGGCTACAGATGTGAGTACTACGGGTTGGTAGTCATTTAGGAAGCTAATCTTAGTGTTCTTGGGCACAGGGACTATGGTGGTCTACTTAAAACATGTTGGTATTACAGAGTCAGTCAGGGACATGTTGAAAATGTCAGTGAAGACACTTGCCAGTTGATCAGCGCATGCTCGGAGTACACGTCCTGGTAATCCCTCTGGCCTTGTGAATGTTGACCTGTTTAAAGGTCTTACTCACATCGGCTACGGAGAGCATGATCAAGCAGTCGTCCGGAACAGCTGATGCGCTCATGCATATTTCAGTGTTACTTGCCTCAAAGCGAGCATAGAAGTAATTTAGCTCATCTGGTAGGCTCGTGTCACTTTGCAGCTCGCGGCTATGCTTCCCTTTGTAGTCTGTAATAGTTTGCAAGCCCTGCCACATCCGACGAGCATCGGAGCCGGTGTAGTATGATTCAATCTTAGTTCTGTATTATCGCTTTGCCTGTTTGATGGTTCATCGGAGGGCATAGCGGGATTTCTTATAAGCTTCCAGGTTAGAGTCCCACTCCTTGAAGCGGCAGCTCTACCCTTTAGCTCAGTGCGGATGTGTCATGTAATCCATGGCTTCTGGTTGGGGTATGTACATATAGTCACTGTGGGGATGACGTCATCGATGCACTTATTGATGAAGCCAGCGACTGATGTGGTGTACTCAATGCCAGCAACCCTCAGCTTGCCAGTTCATGTCTCATTCCCACTGTTGCCAGGCCTGAGATTCAACTGGCAATCCTCCGACTCTGGTTCATATGTCTAACCTCTAGCCTAGGCCTTGTTTTTGTGTGTTTTTAAATGGGGAATAAATACAGGATAGTTCAATGTTGAAAGGCCACACCATCTACCAATGTAGAGTAGTCACTGGTGGCTTCCTTTTCTCCCTTCAAAATATTTGCTAGCAGTGACATGGCTAATGCTGTTTGGCTTGTGAGTCAATGACATACACTAGCAGAGAGGATACTGCCAAGTAGATTCCCTCAGCCTGGACTGCCAGTCAAATGAACTGGGCTCCCCTGCGGCTAGCTAGCTAGATGCAGCAGCTGGTGATAGGACTGTTAATTATGTATGGCTTTTCTAAATGCTTAGCAAAGTAAGCAGTCTATGGCATGAAGCTATTGTAAGTCAGACTCCAGCAGCGCATGTTCCCTATGCAGTCTCTACTCATCCACGGGGTAGCCAATGATGTGTCATTGTTACATCCGTAAGCTGTGATTGTGGCAATGTTGATTGTTTCGTGCTGTTTAGATCAGCTCATAAATTATGCTAAGCTCATTCAGTCAAATTCAGGCATTACAGTTCAACCTAGGCCTAGAAGACGCCACATCAAATAAACACGTAATACAGTGGTGTTGCAGCACAAGCTATAGCTGCAGTGTCTTACTCAGATCCACCAAGAGCCATATACTGCTTGTCTGTATATTCACTGACAGAGAGGAGTGGAGTGGGTTTGATCAAGTCACATCTTCCAATGCACTAGTTTTGTTCCATAGCAGATACAAAGTTGTTTGTTACAATGGAATACAACCCCTCCCTTGCCATTTTGCTCCCACCTCATTCCGTTTGATGCTGAACCCTATTGAAATATTCAACACTAACTAACCTCCAACTAGCCTGAAGCCCTTTCTATAGTAATCCTCAAATTTACTCTTCCCATGCCACTCTCTTCAGAGCAGCATTGGCTGGTTGAGCTGCCCCTGCTACTTTATTAGCTATTCACCCAAGGCAGATTTGTCATTTGAAAAAAAGATGTGTGAACATGAGTTGATTAAGGCTGGCAGTGGGAAAGATGGACTACCGTAGGGTGGAAGAGGGAAAGGAATGAAGGTAGGGATGGAGGGAGAGAGGGAGCGGGAGGGAGGGAAAGAGAGGGAGGAATGGAGAAAAATAGAGAGAGCGGAACAGAAGGAGGGAGGGACAAGGGAATTATGGCCGTTCTCACTCAAATTGAGCGTTAACACACACGCTCCGAGATTGATGGAATATTAGCTGTTTGCACGCACAGAAACGGACACACACACACAGTGAGGCGTAGCGGTGGGGGTGTTTTGTTCGCTAGCTTATGAGTTGGAACACATTTTGATATAGGATTTTATTAGGCGCAGAGATTTAGTGCCTCCGTGGTAGGGGCCCTTGGGGGAGTGCATCCGTTAACTGTAAATGTAGGGAAATTGACCCATTTCGGGATAGTCACCAGCCTAATGAAACTCAATGTGTGCTCTTCAGATTCACTGAGTCCATTTTTCCTCCTCCTCGCTCTCTAGCTTCCTCTTATAACCTATTTTTTGTCCCCGTTCATTCTGTTGCACCTGCTCTCTCTTCATCTTCTTCCTCCCTCCTTCCATTCCTCTCACAGATTTGTTATGCTGCTAAAGCCAGTCTGTTGTATAGTTCTCCTGGGTCACCGTTTGCTTCTATGTCTCTTTTTCTCTCTCTCGCTCTCTTCTTCCTCCCTCCATTATTCATTTGTTATGCTACTGCCATTCTGCAGCACACTTCTCAAATTGGCCCTTTCCTAAATTAGCCATCAATGGAAATAGAGATTTGGACCTGTGGATTTACTTAATTCTCCATACTAGCCAAAGATTATAACGGCGATTCTGATACAACCATAAATTCATACATTGGGCCCCCGGCCTGAGAGGATGTAAGTTCAATATATAGCTAGATGTAGGCTACCATGGGCAGCCACATCATATTTAGCTTACGTTGATTGGACTAAATAGTTTTTGGTATCTTTTAGTTGTCACTGTATTAGACTAAGCATAGGTCATTTGATAATGTTGAAATCTTGACGTTTAAATGATGCTGGAATAGTGGAGGCAGCTCCTGTTTTCTTTGCGACTTGCGGTATGCTAACTCTGTGGTTCTAAATCAATAGTTGTTTAGTAGTCTGAAAATGTTGGCAAGATGAACTTGCTTGACCATGCTGTAGGTCATACAACTGTTTGTTACATGCACTATGCTTTGTGGACTTCAACGGACAGATGTTGCTCTCCGGTTTTATAATGAAACAAAGGTGTGGTTGAATTTATTCAGCCACCGTGTCTTCTTATAGTCTCGGCCTTAGGCCTATATGCAGGGGTGACAATAGAATACATTTCTTCCCGGTGTGGGAACTCCCCAAAATGTTTATGGGCCAATCATAGAATTACATATAGAATCCCTATTAATTCAATAAGATTTCTGTAGGCCTGGTTGTAATGATTTGTTATTCAACTTTTAAAATGTATGACCTTTTATTGTGCCATAAAAACAAACAGTCATAATATTTTCATCTGATTGCCAAACAATCACTTCAAAGGGATCCTTTACTAGGCTGCCCGTGCACATTCATCCACTCGCAACATATTCCCAGTCTCCAAACAGTGGTGAAGATACATCTGTTACACAAAACAACCAAAAAGTGTAGTCATTAGGCCAGAATTGATGCGTTCACTGTTGTCTGTGCACGTCTCGGTGTCAGCCATTTGTTTAGGGTTCGTTTCCTTATCAATCAGTTACTCATTGGTGAAATTAGAATAATGACAATATCTTTAATTAAATCATTCAAAAACCTTTATTAATACAATTGCAGACAGAAGTTGACAAACAGGAACATAGCACGAATGTTTCTGAGTAAGTTCTGTACCAAACAAAAGGTCTCCAGTTGTTTTCTTGAACCCTGGTGATGTCACTGACTACGTCATCATTCTCTACTCCTGGGACCAAAACCATGCCTACAAAGCTGTATTAACAGGGCCTTTATTGTTAGCTAAACACTTAGCAGTAAATGTCCCCTCCCCCCAAAGCTGATTTATTGTGGAATGTTTGCCTAGTCTTATCTCCTTCACTCCCCTGCAGAGTTCTGTCTAAGTCACACATTTCTAAGAGAGGCCTCTTTATAATGAGGCAGAGAGAGAGAAAGAGACAACTAAAATACAACTGTAGAACAATACTAAACTTCTACAATGAATATATATATTGTTAATCCGTAGGGGTCTTATAACCCCTCCCCTTCTATTAATAAAACATAAGCATAATCAATTATTCTAATACATCAAACATTTTAGTACAACCCTTTTCGTGACTCCTAGGTGAACCCGACACACTCATCTCTGCCTTTTTCGGTGTTCTCGTCGAACCACATCACATTTTGAAGCGTAGGCTATACCACACATTTTGAAGTTCATTCGCACATTTTTCATGCCGCTGACATGCGGTAATGATAAAAAGTGGTATAATAGCCTATAGTTTAATTGACATTTTGTTTTAATTATTGTGATAGGCTCACCGCCTTACTTTCACCCCTGCCTACAGTATATATCATGATGACAAGGCATATGAACTAACAGGTAATAGGGAAAACAATTATCAAAACACATACAGTTGAAGTTGGAAGTTTACGTACACCTTAGCCAAATACATTTAAACTTAGTTTTTCACAATTCCTGACATTTAATCTTAGTAAATATTCTCTGACTTAGGTCAGTTAGGATCACCACTTTATTTTAAGAATGTGAAATGTCAGAATAATAGTAGAGAGAATGATTTATTTCAATTTTAATTTCTTTCTTCACATTCCCAGTGGGTCAGAAGTTTACATACATTCAATTAGTATTTGGTAGCATTGCCTTTACATTTTTTTTTTACTTGGGTCAAATGTTTTGCGTAACCTTCCACAAGCTTCCCGCAATAAGTTGGGTGGATTTTGGCCCATTCCTCCTGACAGTGCTGGTGTAACTGAGTCAAGTTTGTAGGCCTCCTTGCTCGCAGACGCTTTTTCAGTTATGCCCACAAATGTTCTATAGGATTGAGGTCAGGGCTTTGTGATGGCCACTCCAATACCTTGACTTTGTTGTCTTTAAGCCATTTTGCTACAACTTTGGAAGTATGCTTGGGGTCATTGTCCATTTCGAAGACTCATTTGCAACCAAGCTTTAACTTCCTGACTGATGTCTTGAGATGTTGCTTCAATTTATCCACATCATTTTCCTACCTCATGATGCCATCTATTTTGTGAAGTGCACCAGTCCCTCCTGCAGCAAAGCACCCCCAAAACATGATGCTGCCAACCCCTGTGCTTCACAGGTGGTGTTCTTTGGCTTGCAAGCCTCCCCCTTTTTCCTTCAAACATAACAATGGTCATTATGGCCAAAAAGTTATATTTTTGTTTCATCAGACCAGAGGACATTTCTTCAAAAAGTACGATATTTGTCCCCATGTGCAGTGGCAAATCGTTGTCTGGATTTTTATGGCGGTTTTGGAGCAGTGACTTCGTCCTTGCTGAGCGGCCTTTCAGATTATGTCAAATAGGACTTGTTTAACTGTGGATATAGATACTTTTGTACCTGTTTCCTCCAGCATCTTCACAAGGTCCTTTGCTGTTGTTCTGGGATTGATTTGCACTTTTCGCACCAAAGTAAGTTCATCTCTAGGAGACAGAATGCTTCTCCTTCCTGAGCGGTATGACAGCTGTGTGGTCCCATGGTGTTTATACTTGTGTACTATTATTTGTACAGATGAACGTGGTACCTTCAGGTGTTTGATTTTTCCATGATATCAAGCAAAGAGGCTCTGAGTTTGAAGGTAGGCCTAGAAATAGTCAGTCAACTTTTTGTATGTAAACTTCTGACCCACTGGAATTGTGATACAGTGAATTATAAGTGAAATAATCTGTCTGTAAACAATTGTTGGAAATATTACTTGTGTCATGCACAAAGTAGATTTCCTAACCGACTTGCCAAAACTATAGTTTGTTAACAAGAAATTTGTGGAGTGGTTGAAAAACGAGTTTTATTGACTCCAAACTAAGTGTATGTAAACTTCAGACTTCAACTGTAGGTTGTAATCAGTGGTGTAAAGTACTTAAGTAAAAATACTTTAAAGTACTACTTAAGTCGTTTTTTTGTGGTATCTGTACTTTACTTTACTTTACTATTTATATTTTTGACTACTTTTACTTTCACTTCACTACATTCACCGCAAAACTATGTACTTTTTACTCCATACATTTTCCCTGACACTCAAAAGTACAATTTCAATGCTGAGCGGTACAGGAAAATGGTCAAATTCACACACTTATCAAGATAACATATCTGGTCATGCCTTCTGCCTCTGATCTGGTGGATTAATTAAACACACAGGCTTCATTTGTAAATTATGTGTTGGAATGTTCCCCTGGCTATCTGAAAATAAAACATTTAAATAAAATTATGCCGTCTTGTTTGCTTAAGATAAACAATTTGAAATTATTTATAATTTTGATACTTAAGTATTTTTAGCAATTACATTTACTTTTGATACTTAAATATATTTAAAACCAAATACTTTTAGACTTTTACTCAAGCAGTATTGTCCTGGGTGACTCACTTTTACTTGAGTCATTTTCTATTAAGGTATCTTTACTTTTACTCAAGTATGGGAATTGGATACTTTTTGTAATATGGATATTTCTTCCTGGTTTGGCTATCCGAGTGATTTTGCCCACGCACCATTACTGCTCAGTGGTCACTTACCAAATATTTGTATAACTAACCCAAGATAGACAACAGCCTGTCGTTTCCAATGGGAGAAAATAGGCAGGTAGGCAGAGCAAAGCTAGCAAGAGCTTATTGGCGCGTTCTAGCATGTTTTTGCATATTACCGTTGGGGAGCGCCTACTCTGTGAAGTTGCGCAATAACTAAATTTACTCTTGCACTCCTTCTAAATAATGCAATTTTAAAAAATTGGGTAAAGGGTAAAGTCTACAAAACTTTATCCACTCTGTTCGGAACAGATTCCGGTTTTGGAAACAGAAAACCGTATCAAAATGTTCCATCGATGAGAAAATGTGCAGAATGTCAGCCAAAATCCATCTTGTTCTATCATCTCCCACTGCCGGACACTGGGCTTCCTCTCAAGACCATATTTGCTAGTGAGTGGAAACGCCAACTGGATGACTCACATTTACACATCCAGTGAAATATGTGTCTCTTTCTTTCTTTCTTTCCCACCTTCCCTACTCCTCTATTTCCTGCCTCCTTCTTCCTCTCCCCCCTCTATATTCCCTCCCTTCCCCTCCTGTTTGATCTCATACTCTCATTGTCGGCTCAAGAGAAAAATCTCATCCCCCATCATGTCACTGATGTGTGTCATCCATGATGCCTTTATCTCTCAAGCACACAGAGAGTACGTCTGAGTCTGGGCTATATGGAACCAGCTGTGGAGGCCACCACAATCCTCTCCTATCCATCTTCATTTAATGGAGTCCTTTAGCTGCACTATTGTGGAAGGATGTTCTGCAATGCTATTAGTGCTGCCTGAATGCACAGAAAGGCTGAGTGAGGAGGGCCATTATCGAAGAAGAAGAAAGAAATATGGAAAGGAAGAGTTTCATAAGGTCATTTGTGCTACAAATGTGATTGGCAAGTACAGTAAATAGCTTCTGATGTTACTTTGGTTTCCTGTTTTATTCAGTGTTATTGTGGTTTTTTTTAAATCCTTTTTTTTAAAGGTTGTGTGGTAGACTATTGTAGACAATCTTACATTCTTGGTGGGAAAAGATAATACTTAACGTCTTAAAACCTTGACATTGCAGACTACTGTAAAGTGAACTGTGACACTATATACCAACGGTTTCCCAGGCATTCATGATACATACCTAAGCGCTACTCAAACATGAAATAACAGCTCTGCGACAAGTTGTCGTATTGCTCTAGCCTAGCATGCCTATGAAAAATATTTTTCATAACATGTTCGACATTGGGTAAAGGGTAACGGCTGCTGAGTTGTTGTGTATAGTCTACCGTTCAAAAGTTTGGGGTCACTTAGAAATGTCCTTGTTTTTGAAAGAAAATCCATTTTTTCAGATTGATCAGAAATTCAGTGAAGCCATTGTTAATGTTGTAAATTACAATTGTAGCTGGAAACGGCTGATTTTTAATGGAATATCTACATAGGCGTACAGAAGCCCATTATCAGCAACCATCACTCCTGTGTTCCAATGGCACGTTGTGTTAGCTAATCCAAGTTTATAATTTTAAAAGGCTAATTGATCATTTCAAAACCCTTTTGCTATTATGTTAGCACAGCTGAAAACCTTTGTGCTGATTAAAGAAGCAATAAAACTGTCCTTCTTTAGACTAGTTGAGTATCTAGAACATCAGCATTTGTGGGTTCGATTACAGGCACAAAAAACTTTCTGAAACTCGTCAGTCTATTCTTGTTCTGAGAAATTAAAGCTATTCCATGTGAGAGATTGCCAAGAAATTGAAGATCTCATACAAAGCTGTGTACTACTCCCTTCACAGAACAATGTAAACTGGCTCCAACCAGAATAGAAAAGGGAGTGGGAGGCCCTGGTGCACAACTGAGCAAGAGGACAAGTACATTAGAGTGTCTAGTTTGAGAAACAGACGCCTCACAAGTCCTCAACTGGCAGCTTCATTAAATAGTACCCACAAAACACCAGTCTCTACATCAACATCAGCGACTCTGGGAAGCTGGCCTTCTAGGCAGAGTTGCAAAGAAAAAGCCATCTCTCAGACTGGCCAATAAAAAAGAAAAGATTAAGATGGGCAAAAGAACACAGACACTGGACAGAGGAAGATTGGGAAAAAAAGTATAAGCCTGTGTTCGGATCACAAAGAAGAACATTCGTGAGAGGCAGAAAAAATGAAAGGATGCTGGTGGAGTGCTTGATGCCATCTGTCAAGCATGGTGGAGGCAATGTGATGGTCTGGGGGCGCTTTGGTGGTGGTAAAGTGGGAGATTTGTACAGGGTAAAAGGGATCTTGAAGAAGGAAGGCTACCACTCCATTTTGCAACGCCATGTCATACCCTGTGGACGGCATCCAATTTCCTCCTACAACAGGACAATGACCCAAAGCACAGCTCCAAACTATGCAAGAACTATTTAGGGAAGAAGTAGGGGGTGCTTCAGGAAGCATGGGGTGAAATCTCTTCAGATTACCTCAACAAATTGACAACTAGAATGCCAAATATCTGCAAGGCTGTAATTGCTGCAAATGGAGGACACAATTATTATTTCAATGAAAAATCATTATTTATAACCTTGTCAACGTCTTGCCTATATTTGCTATTCATTTTGCAACTCATTTCATGTATGTTTTCATGGAAAACAAGGACATTTCTAAGTGAACCCAAACTTTTGAATGGTAGTGTATGTAGCGCGTCTGTACAGTATACTGAACAAAATTATGAACACAACATGTAAAGTGTTGGTCCCATGTTTCATGGGCTTAAATAAAAGACCCGACAAATGTTCCATACGTACAAAAAGCTTATTTGTCTCAAATTTTGTGCACAAATTTGTTTACTTCACTGTAGTGAACATTTCAACTTTTCAACTGCCAAGATAATCCATCCACCTGACAGGTTTGGTATATCAAGATGTTGATTAAACAGCATGATCATTACACATGTGCACCTTATACTGGGGACAATGAAAGGCCACTATAATATGTGGAGTTTTGTCACACAACACAATGCCACACTGCCCTATCAAGCAAAACGGCAGTAACTGCTCATAGCGTGGAACTGAGAAAAATGTATTTTATTTACTGTGGTTTCACAGTAACTTTATACAGTTGCTGCTAACATGACCCACATTTTCTCTAAAACACAAAACAATAGAGGCAGGATATTTCTCCACATGATTAAGCATGTATCAATGTAGCAGTAATGACATTAACAAATTTTCGACCAAATGAGCAGTTACAAACTTTTTGCTTGGTAGGGAAGCACTGATGTCTCAAGTTTTGAGGGAGCGTGCAATTGGCATGCTGACAGCAGGAATTCTACCAGACCAGTTGCCAGATAATTGATTGTTCATTTCTCTACCATAAGCACATAAGCAACGTCGTTTTAGAGAATTTGGCAGTACGTCCAACCGGCCTCACAACTGCAGACCACGTGTAACCACGCCAGCCCAGGACCTCCACCGCTGGCTTTTTCACCTGCGGGATGGTCTGAGACAAGCCACCCGGACAGCTGATAATTTTGTGGGTTTGCACAACCGAATAATATCTGCTCAAACTGTCAGAAACCGTGTCAGGGAAGCTCACCTGCTTGCTTGCCCAGGGTCTTGACTTGACTGCAGTTCGGCGTTATAACCGACTTCAGTGGGCAAATGCTATCCTTCGATGGCCACTGGCATGCTGGAGACGTGTGCTCTTCACAGATTAATCCCGGTTTCAACTGTACCAGGCTGTCACATCCTGACCGTAGTTCCTTTTTTATGTCTCTGTTTTAGTTTGGTCAGGGCGTGAGTTGGGGTGGGCATTCTATGTTGTGTATTCTATGTTTTGTATTTCTGTCTTTAGCCTGGTATGGTTCCCAATCAGAGGCAACTGTCGATCGTTGTCTCTGATTGAGAACCATACTTAGGCAGCCTGTTTTCCCACTATGGGTTGTGGGTAGTTATTTTCTGTTTCGTGTTTTTGTTGCACCTTACAGAACTGTTTGTCGGTTGGTTGTTTTTGTTCAGTATTCATCTTTATTAAAATTATTATGAATACGTACCACACTGCACTTTGGTCTTCTTCTCCTTCTCCCGATGACAATCGTTACACAGGCAGATGGCAGACAGCGTGTATGGCGTCGGGTGGGCGTGCGGTTTGCTGATGTCAACGTTGTAAACAGAGTGCCCCATTTTATTGTTTTAAATTTCACCTTTATTTAGCCAGGTAGGCTTGTTGAGAACAAGTTCTCATTTACAACTGCGACCTGGCCAAGATAAAGCACAGCAGTTCGACACATACATCAACACAGTTACACATGGAATAAACAAACATACAGTAGAAAAAAGAAAGATCTATATACAGTGAGTGCAAATGAGGTAAGATAAGGGAGGTAAGGCAATAAATAGGCCATGGTGGCGAAGTAATTACAATATAGCAATTAGACACTGGAATGGTAGATGTGCAGAAGATGAATGTGCAAGTAGAGATACTGGGGTGCAAAGGAGCAAGATAAATAAATACAGTATGGGGATGAGGTAGTTGGATGGGCTATGTACAGGTGCAGTGCTCTGTGAGCTGCCCTGACAGCTGGTGCTTAAAGCTAGTGAGTTAGATATGGGTCTCCAGCTTCAGTGATTTTTGCAGTTCGTTCCAGTCATTGGCAGCAGAGAACGGGAAAGGAAACGCGGCCAAAGGAGGAATTGGCTTTGGGGATGACCAGTGAGATATAGCTGCTGGAGCGCGTGCTACGGGTGGGTGCTGCTATGGTGACCAGTGAGCTGAGATAAGGCAGGGCTTTACCTAGCAGAGACTTGTAGATGACCTGGAGCCAGTGGGTTTGGCTACGAGTATGAAGCGATGGCCAGCCAACGAGAGCGTACAGGTCGCAGTGGTGGGTAATATATGGGGCTTTGGTGACAAAACGGATGGCACTGTGATAAACTGCATCCAATTTGTTGAGTAGAGTGTTGGAGGCTATTTAATAGATGACATCGCCGAAGTCAAGGATCGGTAGGATGGTCAGTTTTACGAGGGTATGTTTGGCAGCATGAGTAAAGGATGCTTTGTTGCGAAATAGGATGCCGATTCTAGATTTAATTTTGGATTGGAGATGCTTGGTGTGAGTTTGGAAGGAGAGTTTACAGTCTAGCCAGACACCTAGGTATTTGTAGTTGTCCACATATTCTAAGTCAGAACCCATGGTGGCGGTGGGGTTGTGGTATGGGCATGCATAAGCTATGGACAGCGAATACAATTGCAATTTATCAATTGCAATTTGAATGCACAGAGATACCTTGACAAGATCCTGAGGCCCATTGTCGTGCCATTCATCCTCCACCACCACCTCATATTTCAGCATGATAATGCACGGTCTCATATCGCATATATTCCAGTTCTTCCATGGCCTGCATACTCACCAGACATGTGTACGACAGCGTGTTCCAGTTTCTGCCAATATCCAGCAACTTCACACAGCAATTGAAGAGGTGTAGAACAACATTCCACAGGCCACAATCAACAGCCTGATCAAGTATATGCGAAGGAGATGTGTCGTGAGGCATGAGGCAAATGGCCCTACCTTTTTTGTTGTTGTTGGTATCTGTGACCAACAAATGTATATTTGTATTCCCAGTTATGTGAAATCCATAGATTAGGATCCTAATGAATGTATTTCAGTTAACTGATTTCCTTATATGAGCTATAACACAGTAAAATCTTTGAAATTGTTGCATTTTGCATATATATCTTGTTCAGTGTACTTCAAATGGTTTAGCTTAAACACAACATTAGCTAAATATACCTAGCATATTAATCCCGCAGACCCGGGCCCTTGCTGAGTGACATGGCTGTGGACAGAGATAATTGCTGTCACAAGGGAGTGTCGACAAGGTCTGACAAACTGGGAAGCTACCACAACAAATCACTGTTCTCTCCAAGCATAGTCGATATAATGAGCCTAGACCCTGGGGTACCTGTGTGTGGGCCGCGTGGTGTGTTTGCTGTGTGTACAGTACATGTATTTATGTGTGTGGGTGTGAGCCATGTTTTTTTGTGTGTGGCACATGCTATTGGAATAAGGGAGGAGGAGTAGGAAGACGATGAAGGAGGAACCAGGGAGAATCCCCTAGAGAACATTATTGATTACCATTAGCATGCTTCTCTCTTTCTCTCTCTCCCTCCCCTCTCTCTCTTTCCTTCTTTCCCTCCCTCGCTCTCTTTCCTTGTCTTCCTATCTCTCTCTCCATCTTTCTTCCTCGCTACCTCTTTCTAACAGCTACAGTTTATTTATATGGTTTTGCAGGGGCTGTGTTGTTTTGTTTGGTGCTGTGCTGTACTCCAGAGAGACAATCGTACTCCACCTTCTGTAAACCATGCTTGCTGGAGTTCTTCCCATGTGCATCAATGCAAGCAGCTGTAGCATTCGGTGGAATTTCCAAAGGCACCAGAGGCTTGACACATTCCATTATGCACCACCGCTGTATACTTGTGTTTGAGAAGCTGAAATGGTCTAACCACACGGACACCGTAGTGAAGAAGGCACGACAGCAACTCTTCAACCTCAGGATGCTGAGGACATTTGGCCTGTCCCCCGAGGGCTCTCACAGTGTTCTACAGGAGCACCATCAAGAGCATACTGTCAGGCTGCATCACAGCCTGGTACGGCAACTCCACCCCCGCGGACCGCAAGGCCCTTCACAGGGCGATACATGCAGTCGAACGCACCATTGGGCACACGGTGCCTGCCCAACAGGACACCTACAACACCAGGTGTTGTATGAAGGCCAAGAAGATCTTCAGGGACCCCAGTCCCCTAAGCCACGCCCTGTTCTCCCCGCTTCAGTCACTCAGACGCAGGCATTACAGGAGCATCATGGCAAAAAAAAGAAAAAAAAGACTGGCCAATAGTTTCCACCCTCAGACCATCAGGCTGCTGAATAGCCACCTCTAGTCAGATACCTGCTCCCCTCCCCCTGCTCCTCCCCCTATGGACACCCTCAACTCTCACCTATCTTACCTGCTACTCCCCCTATGGACATTCTTTCTCTTCTCCGCCCCAACGGACATTACTCTGCCCCCACCCCAACAACATTCATCACTGTTGCTGTTGTTAATATTTATATTATTACTTTTTGGTTTGATTTCACTAAATGATCATGCTTCTGCTCCCCCTATGGTCATTCCACCTCACCCCCTCAACAGTCTTTACTCTGCCTCCACCCCATTTATTTATTCATCTCTGCCTCAGTTGTTATTATGAATATAGTGCTATTTCTATAGTTTTTGTTATTACAATTTTCATTCTTTTATTTCACTAGTTCTGCATGTTGGAGCTCGAAGCATATGAGTTTCACTGTACGCTGCAACCACACCTGCAACCCTGTGACTATTAAACAATCTGAATCAGTTTCAAACCGCCACTTGGCTATACTCTGAAAAAAGCTATGGTCTCAAGATGCAATGGTCTCAAGATGATGCAATGCATCCTTCTTTCCCTGGATTGCGTTCTTGTTAATGACAAGCGTTTAGATTTAGATTGAATTGGGACCTCTGTCTTGAATGAACCGCCGCCTGAGTGATAAATTGCATTTTATGGTCTCAAAACACTTTCCATTGTATATTAGGTAAATTACCCCATCCACCACCAATGTGTAGCACCTGCCGGAATACTCTTTCACGGTGGAGAACGAGGAGTAATGGTGTCTGTTTGGTAGCTAGGGATGATAACATGGCCAAGGTGGTGAAGAGGTTAGCTGCTAGCCGGGAGCTCTCTATTCACCATGAAGGGGAAACATTATAGTATTGGGGATGAGAGCATCTTAATATTCAAGGCCATTTAGCCTTTCAAGACAGTAGTAGGGGGATGTAGGATGTAGCTTGCTAGCACTACCAGGATATATTCAAGAGCTCCACTGGTCCTCAGGCTGTGTATCAGATGCTCTCTTGTGTGCCTCCATTTTTTGTTTTTGGGGGGGGGGGGGGATACAAATGCATGACTGATAGTTTGCCTCTAACAGTATTATTATTTATGAACCCTGGCTCTACTCTAGAAGGAGATACTGTATATTACTCTGCAACAACTGCAGAGTCCGTATAGTCATCGTTTTTTTGTCTATTCAAACGCTGAGAAAGCATTACTGGCTTTGCTGCTTTCTTCTGTCATAAATTACCGCCACACTTTTTTGTATGATGACACAAAATCACATCCTGAAACATGTGCTCCTTTGATGCTTTCTTACATTGCTTGGGAATAGGAGTGTCTAAGTTCCAATATCTGAGACCTGGATATAAATGCCAGATTTACCCACTAGCACAACAAACTATAAATGCATACCGAAAGCATTTTCCCTTTATCTATTCTAACTCCCACATATACAAACAGATTGTGGGAGATGTGACAGAGCGGAGGGACACATTTGGCAGATAATACATACAGCATTACTGTGGGGACTCCTGGATAGTGATCTATAACATCTGGAGTATAGAGATGATGTACTGAATACTGATATGTAAGAAGATACAAATCAGTAGCCTGGTCCCAGATCTGATTGTGCCGTCTTGCCAACTCCTATGGTCATTGTCATATAGGAGTTGGCAAGACCAAACAGATTATGGTAACAGGGTAAAAAAAACTGTTGTTTGGCACCAGTTTTAGCTATAGACACCAGAAGGCCTCAGGGGCGATTCAGCTCCCTCTTTCAACCCACTTAACAAAGAATGAACAATCTGCTTAGACTCACTAATTGTATTTAGCCTTTATTTAACTAGGCAAGTCAGTTAAGAACAAATTCTTATTTACAATGACGGCCTACTCCAGGCAAACCCCGACGACGCTGTGCCAATAGTGCGCCGCCCCTATGGGACTCCCAATCACAGCCGGATGTGATACAGCCTGGATTCGAAGCTGGCATTATAGTGACACCTTTAGCACTGAGATGTAGTGTCTTAGAACGCTGTGCCACTCGGGAGCCCAATCATTTGTCTTAGTTTGGTGTTGAACCAACTCGCTGCTAGTGAGAGATTCAAAAGGACGAGTCCTTTACTGAGTTGATGAATTAGTCCAATTAATCACTGGTAATTATGCAGAAGCATAATTACTGAACACCATTGCAATATTTTCCATGCCGAAAGTGGAATAAACAATTGGTTTTAATACACATCTACATCTGATTACAAATGTACTGGGTTTCTCTTAACGTTACAGAACTGCTGAGATGTAGCCTATAGTCTTTAAGTATGGTGAATTGTTCTTAGCTGCTTGCAAGAAACGACTTGCGGTGATCAACAACTTCAACATTTCATCAAATTCAGATTGAACCTGATCATGTGGGACCCAACCTGTCCCTTAACTGAATAGTCAATAAAAACCTTGATGTTATTTTTTTGGGGGGGGTAAATGCTCTGTTTTTACCACTGCTAGAAATCATCTCGCATTGTGCTGTAAAACGGCCTATCATCCAATTCATAACACTGCATGATGCATAATACCCCCTCTGCCAAAATACAGATTGGTTAGAAATAAATAGGGCTACATTTCAGTGCTGAGACCCTTTTGATATGCAGCTCGTCCACTAGCCACAACGCCTCTGTGGTGTCATGTAAACAACGAGACGCATCATTAGGCTCCCAACCGGTTCTTAATTCAAAATACTTGAAAATCACTAATGTAATGCACAAAAAGTAGGCTACCATTATGTCAGATCGTGATATGCACGTTCAAGTACTTTTTTATCTGGACACATAAGCGTGGACCAGAATGCCGTGTTCTCCCCACTATTTATGGTTCTGCAGTGAGAATTTACCATCTTCAGACAATGATTTTGTAACTTATTTGCAGATAATCGTTGTTTGAAGCTCAAAAAGCAGTAGTAGCAGTATGTAAATCAGGGAGCCACATGAACAGCTCTTTCAACGATGCGATTTACTTCCCAAAGTTCTTCAAAAAGAGCTGTTAGCTGGCAAACGACCCATTACTAGTATTTCTCCCCTCAAACGTTTTTGTCATGCGAATGTGAGTAGAAAAGTGGGGCAGTGTTTTAATCGTGCCGTATTTATGCAAATGTCTGGAATTAAGTTGTCTTGCCAATTGGGATGTTTAATTACATACATTTCCCCCGGGATATGATCTAGTTAATTGCCGATAAAGAGTGCGAGATTCCTAAGTTTAAGGTGAAATTTAGTACACCATGAGGAAAGGAAGGAGACATGTTGGTGCTGAAATTTTTTCAACTCTGGAAATCGGTCAATTGAAATAAATTAATCAGGCCCTAATCTATGGATTTCACATGACTGGGCAGGGGTGCAGCCATGGGTGGCCCTGAGGGGTCATAGGCCTACCCACTGGGGAGGCAGGCCCAGCCAATCAGAATGAGTTTTTCCAGCTGTCGAGGTGACTGGTCTCAGACGATCCCTGTAGGTGAAGAAGCCGGATGTGGAGGTCCTCGGCTGGCGTGGTTACACGTGGTCTGCGGTTTTGAGGCTGGTTGGACATACTGCCAAACAATGTTTGACGTTACATTTGGTGGAGAAATGAATATTTAATTCTCTGGCAACAGCTCTTGTGGACATTCCTGCAGTCAGCATGCCAATTGTACGCTCCCTCAACACTTGAGACATCTGTGGCATTGTGTTGTGTGACAAAACTACAAATTTGTGCACAACATTTTAGAGAAATAAGCTTTTTGTGCGTATGGAAAAATTCGGGGATCTTTTATTTCAGTCCATGAAACATGGGGCCAACACTTTATATGTTGCGTTTACATTTTTGTTCAGTATACATTTGTATCCAATTGTGTGCCGAGTTTGCCTTGCAGCATTGCACAGGCAGTTGCTGTGTGTTCTGTATACGTTGGACTTGACGGAAATAGTTGGTCAAAAACTGTGAATGTACAATTTTGTTACACATATATCCAGTAAAAAATTTGGATTATATAATTAAAAAAATTTGACTGCAGAATTCATGACGCATCATTGATGCAATGACACTTTTGGTCTGATTGAGGCTTAAGGGTCAAAGCGAAAATCGTCAGTAGAAACAAAAACAAAACGACTCCACACCCATTTTGGTAAAAATATAAGGGACGGTGCTGGAGAAATGTAACCACTCTCAAATTCATAGACATAGCTATGCATGCAAGGACTGAATATCCGTGATATCAAAATTATAGTTTTAAGCATGTTTTGAGGCTATATTGTGTTTGCTTACATTTACTTTGTTGACAAACATTGGAGTAAAACTAGTTTATATTTTGGGTTATGATGGGGTAAGACAATTGAACTAAGCTCATGAGATGTTTTATAAGTGATTTTCTCAAACACTCAGTAGGTACATATCATTAACTGTGACTGGCCACCTCTATTATGTTGCAAAATTCTAAATAGTGTTTTTTTACATTGGATAAAAGTAGAGACGTAGAACTACAAAATGTGACCCGTTTCAGGAAGCTACTGTAGGTGTATGTCGCACGTCACTACTTCACAGTTTCTTTTATAAAAAAATTTTGTTGTCAGAAATGCCTTATGGAACGTGAACTTTCATGTGCCTTAATAATAAAATTGTATGCCTTCTGTTGATATGAATACAATTGTTAAATTATGAGCCTAGTTAGTTTGAGCCACAGAAGAAGACAGGAACCTTCACGCTAGCCATGATTGGCTAAGATAATGGATGGGCTGGACATGCATAGAGATGAGTTCGGATTGGTCTTCCATGTAGCAATCGTCTGTCTATAACATGAGCTGCTCCGTATGTGTAGATGATCCTTGCTACTGCAGCTTTTTTGAAAGATATGTTAGCCATGGAGATCTGCAAAAGTGTTGCTACTGGTCTTAACAACATTGCTATTAATAAAGGTCAGTGTGGAAATGTTGTGATGGACTACTTTCTGCAATTACGTTCAAATGCCTCTCTTGTGAAGTAGTGACGTGCGACATACGCCTAGCTTCCTGAAACGGGTCACAATTTCTAAGTCAACAAAATGGATGTTGCAACTGCTGATTTCCCCTTTAAGATTGGGGTTAGGGCAGAGAGGAAGAGGTGAAGCAAGAGGGTTTATTCCGCACAAAATCTATGTTTAAGCAGATCATAGATTATTAGTAAGTGAGGAATTTTTGTATGGGGGGCGGGGAATAAAAACCAGTTGCAATTTTGATACGAGGCTTATTTGATCTAATAGAAGTTTCGTAACGTCTATTTTCGACAGACCAGATGTGCCATCTTTCCATATTTCTACACCTCTAAAAACATAGACATCAGATTATATTCCAAGCAATGAAACACCAGTTGAAAGTGATTTTATGGTATGTTCATGATGCCATGCCCTTATCAAAGCTTGAGTTGGCACAGCTCATCTTCTGGCTGAGATATGTCATAATGAAGGTTTTGTCGTTATACTTTCTCTCAAGCATGTGCTTTTCAATTTATAAGATTGTAGACTACATTGACATGGTTTGGAAATACAGTGCCTTGCGAAAGTATTCGGCCCCCTTGAACTTTGCGACCTTTTGCCACATTTCAGGCTTCAAACATAGAGATATAAAACTGTATTTTTTGTGAAGAATCAACAAGTGGGACACAATCATGAAGTGGAACGACATTTATTGGATATTTCAAACTTTTTTAACAAATCAAAAACTGAAAAATTGGGCGTGCAAAATTATTCAGCCCCCTTAAGTTAATACTTTGTAGCGCCACCTTTTGCTGTGATTACAGCTGTAAGTCGCTTGGGGTATGTCTCTATCAGTTTTGCACATCGAGAGACTGAAATGTTTTCCCATTCCTCCTTGCAAAACAGCTCGAGCTCAGTGAGGTTGGATGGAGAGCATTTGTGAACAGCAGTTTTCAGTTCTTTCCACAGATTCTCGATTGGATTCAGGTCTGGAATTTGACTTGGCCATTCTAACACCTGGATATGTTTATTTTTGAACCATTCCATTGTAGATTTTGCTTTATGTTTTGGATCATTGTCTTGTTGGAAGACAAATCTCCGTCCCAGTCTCAGGTCTTTTGCAGACTCCATCAGGTTTTCTTCCAGAATGGTCCTGTATTTGGCTCCATCCATCTTCCCATCAATTTTAACCATCTTCCCTGTCCCTGCTGAAGAAAAGCAGGCCCAAACCATGATGCTGCCACCACCATGTTTGACAGTGGGGATGGTGTGTTCTAGGTGATGAGCTGTGTTGCTTTTACGCCAAACATAAGTTTTGCATTGTTGCCAAAAAGTTCCATTTTGGTTTCATCTGACCAGAGCACCTTCTTCCACATGTTTGGTGTGTCTCCCAGGTGGCTTGTGGCAAACTTTAAACAACACTTTTTATGGATATCTTTAAGAAATGGCTTTCTTCTTGCCACTCTTCCATAAAGGCCAGATTTGTGCAATATACGACTGATTGTTGTCCTATGGACAGAGTCTCCCACCTCAGCTGTAGATCTCTGCAGTTCATCCAGAGTGATCATGGGCCTCTTGGCTGCATCTCTGATCAGTCTTCTCCTTGTATGAGCTGAAAGTTTAGAGGGACAGCCAGGTCTTGGTAGATTTGTAGTGGTCTGATACTCTGATACTCCATTTCAATATTATCGCTTGCACAGTGCTCCTTGGGATGTTTAAAGCTTGGGAAATATTTTTGTATCCAAATCCGGCTTTAAACTTCTTCACAACAGTATCTCGGACCTGCCTGGTGTGTTCCTTGTTCTTCATGATGCTCTCTGCACTTTTAACGGACCTCTGAGACTATCACAGTGCAGGTACATTTATACGGAGACTTGATTACACACAGGTGGATTGTATTTATCATCATTAGTCATTTAGGTCAACATTGGATCATTCAGAGATCCTCACTGAACTTCTGGAGAGAGTTTGCTGCACTGAAAGTAAAGGGGCTGAATAATTTTGCACGCCCAATTTTTCAGTTTTTGATTTGTTAAAAAAGTTTGAAATATCCAATAAATGTCGTTCCGCTTCATGATTGTGTCCCACTTGTTGTTGATTCTTCACAAAAAGATACAGTTTTATATCTTTATGTTTGAAGCCTGAAATGTGGCAAAAGGTCGCAAAGTTCAAGGGGGCCGAATACTTTCGCAAGGCACTGTAGCTATAGAACTGCCGTTGTTTTACTTTTGATAGTTACTTTTTTGTTGTTGCTTTTATTTGTTTTCATTTTACCACAAGGACATCTATAGCATAACACCATCAGCATTTTATTTCACCTTTATTTAACCAGGTTTGGAAAGTTGAGAACAAGTTCTCATTTACAATTGTGACCTGGCCAAGATAAAGCAAAGCCGTTCGACACATACAACAACACAGAGTTACATATGGAGTAAAACAAACATACAGTCAATAATACAGTAGAAAAAATAAGTCTATATACGATGTGAGCAAATGAGGTGAGATAAGGGAGGTAAAGGCAAAAAAAAGGCCATGGTGGTGAAGTAAATACAATATAGCAAGTAAAACATGTGAACATGGTCCCTAGCTGTGTGTTGCCGCTCTCCATGTTGTCTGTTGTCTGTAGCTTGTGAGGTGTGGAAACACTTTGTTGCTTTTATGAATTTTGTCTTGCTGCTTTTTGTTTTATGCTGCTCTGTCTGTATGCTACGTCTTGCTTGTCCTATGTTGCTCTGTCTGTATGCTATGTCTTGCTTGTCCTATGTTGCTATGTCTTGCTTGTTCTATGTTGCTATTGTCTATATTGTAATTGTTTTTAATAACCTGCCCAGGGACTGCGGTTGAAAATTAGCCGGTTGGCTAAAACCGGCACTTTTACTGAAATGTTGATTAATGTGCACTGTCCCTGTAAAAATAAAAATAAACTCAAACTCAAAACACTGGAATGGTAGATTTGCAGTGGAAGAATGTGCAAAGTAAAGATAGAAATAATGGGGAGCAAAATAAATAAATACAGTAGGGGAAGAGGTAGTTGTTTGGGCTAAATTATAGATGGGTTATGTGCAGTTTAATTTAACAAAAGTAAGTGCTCGAGTATAACCAACACACTGAATAATACTAATTGATTGAAAGGGACTGCAGTCTGGCCTCACAATGAATAGCCTTTGAGAGTTTTCTTTTTCTCAGCAAATTAACTCTTAAAAGTACTATGACATTGAGTGTACATCCCAAATGGCACCCTATTCCCTAAGTAGTGCACTACTTTTGACCTGGTCACATAAAGCTCTGGTCAAAAGTTGTGCACTATATAGGGAATAGGGTGCCATTTGGGACGCAAGCAGCGTCTCACATAGAACACCATGGATTCATGAACCATGAAAAGAGGAGTGTAGTCTCATAAGGAGGGCAGACGGGAGCCTTCACAGAACTCCCGAGATCATTTTCCTATCATCCCTCTAGTCTGATCTGTACATCTCTCTCCATCACATTTTCAGGGTTAGAGGGCAGTCCACATACTGTGGCTGTCAGTATGAGGCCCTCTCAGCAGCAGTATGTTATGGAGATGTTGTACTAACAGAGGCACAGAGCATGTGATATTTAAGTATGACATTGTACCAACTGAGGCACAGAGCATGTAAAGTGCTACTGTATGTGTCGATAACATAGGGCCTTGGAGCACATAGGGCCTTGGAGCATGTCTGTTTTAACTTGGCATTGTTATTTCATGTACATTAATGCAGTACCCTGTCTGTCTCTGTCTACCAAATGCTCGGTCTTTTCACTCTCTTCTTTCCTCTCTCTCTCTCCTTTCCTATCGCTCTCCCTCTCTCTGACTATGATGCCCTTCTGACTTCTCTCTCAGGGGTATGAGGAGAGACAGCGGTATAATCATCTTCTAATTCCCAGCTGTTCTAATATTCTGATCATGGTGGATGGTGATGGATGACTTGCACCAACCTGTCTTAAGTGATTGGAGTGGCAGCACACAACGCTTCAGAGCAGTTTTATTCATGACCTGCCCTACTTTGAGCTCAAGAGCTGATTAAAAAGATCTGCTGTTGTGCTACAGTTGGGAATAGAAGTGCGGGAGAAAAACAATAATCACATATTTAGCCATGCAAATCGAGTCCTCTAGTCTTGGTTGAGCATGCCGGGCAATGCATTTCCTGGCATCGCCTTGGGATTGAGTGTGTTGTGTTTAAATGTATATGTGTGCACCAAATAATCCTGTTGTGTTTTTTGTTTATGCTACTCACTTTCAAAAAAAATTCTTTCTTTCTTCCTTTGTCTTTCTCTCTCCTCCTTCTTTCTCTGACAGTTGGGGGGTTGTGGAATACTGGGCGTGGGGGTATGGCTGTCAGTGACCCAGGGCAACTTTGCCACACTCTCCTCATCCCTCCCATCCCTATCAGCAGCCAATCTACTCATTGCGGTCGGGACCATCATCATGGTGATTGGTTGCCTCGGCTGTGTCGGAGCTGTCAAAGAAAGTCGTCCGCTATTGCTGAGTGTGAGTATCTAACAAAGAGTATCTGCCACTCTTGTTGACAAAAATAACCGTGATAATTAGTTTTTATACACATTCCCATTTCTGCAGTAAGCATCATGTTATATTCACATTTTTTAAATTGTAATTTAGCAGATGCTTTCATCCAAAGCAACATACAGATGTCAACATCAACAGACAGTGACATATTATGTAGTTTCAGTATATGCGGCCCATGCGGGAACATTAGACCAGCATTCATAACTCCAAGCACCATGAAGATCTTTCCATTAAAAACACTATTTCAAGTCATAATTGTCTCTGGTTGCCAAGAACAAGTCTCGCATCGTATAACAAACCATATAGTTTGATTTACTTCGAATGACTAAAAGTCTGTTAACTTAGCCTTTAAACCTAGCAATTAAATAAAGTTTGACAGCAGCGCAGCAGGTGGCTCAATTACTGGCCCCATGGGACCGACCATCAAACATATCGTAGCGCTAAAGCCCATCATTAGTATCAGCCTTGACATTCTCCCAGAATGCCTAGCCGGTTGGACCGCTGTGTCGATTTGATAGGAAGACGATGTTCGCAAAGGCTTTTTCGCAGCGACTGACGAATCATCTTGAGCCTTCACATCGATTTCGAAATAGACAGCTCTAACCCTCTGCTTTCATTAGAAGAGCAATTAGAGATTTGATAACTGAACTGATCATTGAGGGGAAATAGATTAAGATTGGACCGTGCTAATTGTTGAAGTGCTGTGGTGCTTCGTGCCTGATATGTATTGGGATTAAAAGTAATACGGTTGAGTGGTAATTTGTAACATGGCAATAACTTGTTGTGGGCGGCATTTTACTACAGTTGTGTACTGAACGTCTTGTCAGTCTATTAGTGAGGATATGTTTTCATGTTTTATTCCATTATCTCCATGAGATTCATTGGAGAATACACAGCTTTTTTCCAATATCCACACTAGTAGATCACTTAGAATGCATGCCAATTACATTGATTCATTCTAAGTGATACAGGATGTGATTATGGACATGTAGCCTTGCCAGTGGCAATTTTAGCATGTAAATCTTGGCGGGGCAAAAAAACAAACATGTTTTTAGATGCATGCCAGCAAACCCACTAAACAATACAGTAATTGCACTATAACGGTGACAAACGGTGCCCACACACTTTTAGTGCCTAGATAAAGCTGTCCCAACAGCAGAGTCCCAACACCTTACCACTGCTACACCTGGCTTTCAGGGGAGCCTTGTCTTGCAGCAAAATAGTTAATTCTGTCACACCTTCTCCCGCTCTCCTTCTCTGGTGCTTGAGGGCGCCAGGCTGCCCTTAATTTCGCACACCTGTCACCATCATTAAGCGCAGCAGCAAAATATTAGACTCACCTGGACTTCATTACTTTGTTGATTACCCCCTCTATATCTGTCTGCTCCTCAGTTTGTTCCCTGTGTCAGCATTGATGTTGTTATTTTTCCCCTTTCTAGACTCGGTTCCTGTTCTGTCTCATGTCCATTGTTTATTAAATGTTCTCCCTGTACCCTCATCTCCAGCTTCGATCCTCACACATTCAGCCTCATTTACTGCTTTTGAAAAAAACATAGCTGATATCAAATCAAATGTATTTATATAGCCCTTCGTAAATCAGCTGATATCTCAAAGTGCTGTACAGAAACCCAGCCTAAAACCCCAAACAGCAAGCAATGCAGGTGTAGAAGCACGGTGGCTAGGAAAAACTCCCTAGAAAGGCCAAAACCTAGGAAGAAACCTAGAAAGGAACCAGGCTATGAGAGGTGGCCAGTCCTCTTCTGGCTGTGCCGGGTGGAGATTATCACAGAACATGGCCAAGATGTTCAAATGTTCATAAATGACCAGCATGGTCAAATAATAATAATCACAGGCAGAACAGTTGAAACTGGAGCAGCAGCACGGCCAGGTGGACTGGGGACAGCAAGGAGTCATCATGTCAGGTAGTCCTGAGGCATGGTCCTAGGGCTCAGGTTCTCCGAGAGAGAGAAAGAAAGAGAGAAAGAGAGAATTAGAGGGCATACTTAAATTCACAGGACACCGGATAGGACAGGAGAAGTACTCCAGATATAACAAACTGACCCTAGCCCCCCAACACATAAACTACTGCAGCATAAATACTGGAGGGTGAGACAGGAGGGGTCAGGAGACACTGTGGCCCCATCCGAGGACACCCCCGGACAGGGCCAAACAGGAAGGATATAACCCCACCCACTTTGCCAAAGCACAGCCCCCACACCACTAGAGGGATATCTTCAACCACCAACTTACCATCCTGAGACGAGGCCGAGTATAGCCCACAAAGATCTCCGCCACGGCACAACCCAAGGGGGTTGATATGGCTTACTTGCTTAAACAAATGTGGTTTCTACTGACAATTGAGACATACAAACTATGGCATAGTACACAGAGTCAGAACCGTTGGATAAATAAAGGGGGCATATGAGCAGACAATGAAAGCTCTTACCATAGTCAATGATTATATTTATCTAAAACAGCCTATACATGTGCACCACCAAGTCAGGACTGTAGGCAAAATTTGGAGGGGAAAAGGGACTAAATTATTAGGGTGAGGCACATGTGCTACTACAGCTTACTGCACAACTTACACTTAGTATTACTTTCTTACTGTAGCTACAGTATACATATCTCCCTGGATTATTACATCATTTATGCAGCAGCGTACAATACATTTTTGGACTCAACTTGTTGTGCTGTGCCCACTTGAACAGGAAGTTGGCGCGGCGGTTTTACTTTTTAAACCTTTATTTAACTAGGTAAGTCAGTTAAAAACAAATTCTTATTCTCAATGACGACCTAGGAACAGTGGGTTAACTGTCTGTTCAGGGGCAGAACGACAGATTTGTACCATGTCAGCTCGGGGGTTTGAACTTGCAGACTTCCGGTCCAACATTCTAACCACTAGGCTACCCTGCCGCCCCATTGCGAAGAGCTGCTGGCAAACACAGGAAAGGGCTGTTTGAATGAATGCTTACAAGCCTGCTGCTGCCTACCACCGCTCAGTCAGACTGCTCTATCAAATATTGAATCATAGACTTAATTATAATATAATAAACACACAGAAATACAAGCCTTAGGTCATTCATTTGGTCAAATCCGGAAACTTTCATTTCGAAAACAAAACGTTTATTCTTTCAGTGAAATACGGAACCGTTCCTTATTTTATCGAACGGGTGGCATCCCTAAGTCTAAATATTGCTGTCACATTGCACAACCTTCAATGTTATGTCAAAATTATGTACAATTCTGGAACATGTATTTCTTTGGAAGGAATGGTCTTCACACAGTTCGCAACGAGCCAGGCTGCCCAAACTGCTGCATATACCCTGACTCTGCTTGCACAGAACGCAAGAGAAGTGACACAATTTCCCTAGTTAACATTTCACTAAATATGCAGGTTTAAAAAAATCTATACTTGTGTATTGATTTTAAGAAAGGCATCAATGTTGATGGTTAGGTACGTTGGTGCAACAACAGTGCTTTTTTCGCGAATGCGCTTGTTAAATCATCACCTGTTTGGCGAAGTAGGCTGTGATTCGGTGATAAATTAACAGGCACCGCATTGATTATTTGCAATGAAGGACAAGCTAGATAAACTAGTAATATCATCAACCATGTGTAGTTAACTAGTGATTATGTTAAGATTGATTGTTTTTTATAAGATATGTTTAATGCTAGCTAGCAACTTACCTTGGCTCATTGCTGCACTCGCATAACAGGTAGTCAGCCTGCCACTCAGTCTCCTCGTGGAGTGCAATGTAATCGGCCATAATCGGCGTCCAAAAATGCAGATGACCAATTGTTATGAAAACTTGAAATCGGCCCTACTTTCAAGACAACTGGGATCTTGGAAAAATGTATGGAGTAAAAAGTACATTATTTTCCAAAAATAAAATAGTAAAGTACAGATACCCCCCAAAAACGACTGAAGTAGTGCTTCAAAGTATTTTTTACTTATGTACTTTACAACACTGGTGTAAACAAATGTTTAACGACATATGAGTAGTTTTAGAATGGCCTATGAATGTCAAATGTGGTCCCTGCGATCCACTATAGGTAGATAAAAATGAGGTGCCGGTAATATGGGTCAGGTCATTTGACCTGGTTGGTCTATAAGCAAGCCGTTTCCGCTGTAGTAATGGTGCAACCATGACGCCATCGAATCTGCACTCGCCTTATCATTACAACAATTATTATCTGAGAGATATTTTCCATGTTGCACAGTGCTCCCAAAATAACACTCCTGGTCGCATACGAACCAATTGGTTGCACTTTAGAGCCCTGTCTGCGGCTAATAACAGCCTCTCTGGAAGCTTCTACCTCCACCACAGACTCACTGCATTAAGTCACAGTCCAGGAGTTAAATCTCTACTAAATCTCTATGGGTGTGAAATGAGACGTGCAAGACTAGCCCCAGGTCAAAGGTGATGAGCGGAAGGTTGGGTTTTAGTTAGTGGGCCGGAATCTGACATTGGTGCAATCTTTAAAAACACCACAGCATTGCATTCGCGTAGCCCATCCTTTCAGATCAGTGGCTACACAACAAAGCAAAAGGGCCGCCAGTCGAGAGTAATTTGGGACCTGGCACATTTGTAACCTTCCCACCACCCTAAGTTAGTTATCGGTCCGACGTAGCTGGATTCCTAAAGGTATTGATTTGGGAGGCACCGTCTCACAGTGGCATGCCTTCAGTTTCTCCCTCTTCCGTCTATCAACAAAGACCCTCGGTAGCTTTCATGCTGAATGGGAATCACAGAGAGTCGATAAACCGCCCGAGATCAATGGTCGACCAGCAGTTTCATTATAGTTCTCCTCATCGCTCTCACTGCCAAGGCATTGATCTCCACTAAACTAGGATATCATCAAAGCCTGACGAGAGGAGAAACAAGTCATAGCATAAATAACAGGGCTGGTTTGGCTACTGTAGTGGGGGCTACCCTCACAGCCACATACTTTTGTTGTTTTTACATGTACATAAAGTCACCAGCAGTAGTGAGGCATTAAGTGGATGACAAAGGCTTTGCAATACCTAGTCAGTTGCACAACTGAATGCGTCTTCCACATTTAACCCAACCCCTCTGAATCAGAGAGGCTGCCTTAATTGACATCCATGTTATCCACACCCAGGGAGCAGTTGTTGTTGGTCAACTGCCATGCTCAAGGGCAGAACAGCCCATTTTTCCACCTTGGGGATTTGAACCAGGAACCTTTCGGTTACTGGCCCACCGGTCTTATTCGCTAGGCTACCTGCCGTCCTAACATTGGCTAAGCTCAATGTTGCTTGTTGGTTCACTCAGCAGCATGTGGTTCTCATTCTGTGGCATGGGAATGAGTCAACTATCAACTTGATTGATGGATTGCCTGCTATCACATTACAACCAATATCATGTCAGACTGAGACGTTTTAGAGGGAAGGAGGTTTTGGCAGTAGATATGATTGCCGTTCAATTACCGACTCCCTACCTGACATCCTCTCTAACTGACAGCCAATTGGTTTTCTAACTTCCATCTTAATTGAAGCAACTCATTCTGTTTCTCTGTTTCTAATTTCCTTAATTGTTGAATTGTATTTGGTTTCGACTTCGGTATATTGCAAGAGTACTTTTTTGTCTGATGTCGGCTACAAATTCCATTTGGTTTGTATGAGTTCAGGAGGAGAGAGGGAGGGAGAGAGAGAGAGAGAGTCAGCGAGAGAGAGAGATGAAGTGCACTAGGGCAGAAACCTTTTGGCTGGTGAGAAAATAAAATAAATCACGCAATGACTACGTCGAGCTTGTGACTCGACAAATTTGTTGGATGCATTTGCTGTTTGTTTTGGTTGTGATTCAGATTATTTTGTGCACAATAGAAATGAATGGTAAATAATGTATTGTGTCATTTTGGAGTCCCTTTTATTGTAAATTGTAAATAAGAATATAATATGTTTCTAACCACTTCTACATTAATGTGGGCGCTAAACATGATTATGGATCATCCTAAATGAATCGTGAATAATGATGAGTGGGAAAGTTTCAGATGCAAATAATACCCCAAAGACATGTTAACCTCTCACCATTACAATAACAGGGGGTGTGATATTTGTCACATGATGTAATCATTGCATGTTATGAATATGGGACCAAATACTTAACTTTTTAGTACTTTAATAGACAAGTGAATTCCTCCCAATACTTTTGGTCCCCTAAAATGGGGGTACTATGTACAAAAAGTGCTTTAATTTCTAAACTGTTCAAAACGATAATGGATAAAAATGCCCTCAAATGAAAGCTAACAGTCTGCACTTTAACCTCTTAGTCATTGTATCAATTTAAATCCAAAGTGCTGGAGTACAGAGCCAAATACATGTGTCACTATATATATAAGGCAGAATGATCTAAAGGCGTTCGATCTCCCATGTCTCCTGAACTCACTCTTCCTGACAGTTTGTCTGTCCTGCTCCCCTGTCTCACCGCTCTTCCTTTCTCAAGTTAAATCTCATATTACACAGGCATATAATATGTCTCTGGCGAGCATTTCCTGGGCCTGATGGGTCAACTCATAAAAATCTCTCTCTCTCTCTCTCTCTCTCTCTCTCTCTCTCTCTCTCTCTCTCTCTCTCTCTCTCTCTCTCTCTATCTATCTATCTACAGTTCTTCATCCTCCTTCTGCTGATCTTCTTCTTGGAGATTCTGTCCATCATGCTCTTCTTTGTTTACCAAGACCAGGTAAGGCGACGTCTCACTATTTTTATTGTGGTTGATTCCAGTACCGTTAAAGTCTCACAGAATGTAATAATATAAACTCAGCAAAAAAAGAAAAGTCCCCTTTTCAGGACCCTGTCTTTAAAAGATAATTCGTAAAAACCCAAATAACTTCACAGATGTGGCCAGGACAATACATTGCAATGTCCGTACTGTGAGACACCTAAGACAGCGCTACAGGGAGACAGGACGGACATCTGATCGTCCTCGCAGTGGCAGACCACGTGTAATAACACCTGCACAGGATCAGTACATCCGAACAACACGGGACAGGTACAGCCGCGCCCTCAGAGCATGCGCAGACCAGCTGGCCGGTGTGTTTACGGACATATTCAATCAATCCCTATACCAGTCTGCTGTTCCCACATGCTTCAAGAGGGCCACCATTGTTCCTGTTCCCAAGAAAGCTAAGGTAACTGAGCTAAACGACTACCGCCCCGTAGCACTCACTTCCGTCATCATGAAGTGCTTTGAGAGACTAGTCAAGGACCATATCACCTCCACCCTACCTGACACCCTAGACCCACTCCAATTTGCTTACCGCCCAAATAGGTCCACAGACGATGCAATCTCAACCACACTGCACACTGCCCTAACCCATCTGGACAAGAGGAATACCTATGTGAGAATGCTGTTCATTGACTACAGCTCGGCATTCAACACCATAGTACCCTCCAAGCTCGTCATCAAGCTCGAGACCCTGGGTCTCGACCCCGCCCTGTGCAACTGGGTACTGGACTCCCTGACGGGCCGCCCCCAGGTGGTCAGGGTAGGCAACAACATCTCCTCCCCGCTGATCCTCAACACTGGGGCCCCACAAGGGTGCGTTCTGAGCCCTCTCCTGTACTCCCTGTTCACCCACGACTGCGTGGCCACGCACGCCTCCAACTCAATCATCAAGTTTGTGGACGACACAACAGTGGTAGGCTTGATTACCAACAACGACGAGACGGCCTACAGGGAGGAGGTGAGGGCCCTCGGAGTGTGGTGTCAGGAAAATAACCTCACACTCAACGTCAACAAAACTAAGGAGATGATTGTGGACTTCAGGAAACAGCAGAGGGAACACCCCCCTATCCACATCGATGCAACAGTAGTGGAGAGGGTAGCAAGTTTTAAGTTCCTCGGCATACACATCACAGACAAACTGAATTGGTCCACTCACACAGACAGCATCGTGAAGAAGGCGCAGCAGCGCCTCTTCAACCTCAGGAGGCTGAAGAAATTCGGCTTGTCACCAAAAGCACTCACAAACTTCTACAGATGCACAATCGAGAGCATCCTGGCGGGCTGTATCACCGCCTGGTACAGCAACTGCTCCGCCCTCAACCGTAAGGCTTTCCAGAGGGTAGTGAGGTCTGCACAACGCATCACCGGGGGCAAACTACCTGCCCTCCAGGACACCTACACCACCCGATGTTACAGGAAGGCCATAAAGATCATCAAGGACATCAACCACCCGAGCCACTGCCTGTTCACCCCGCTATCATCCAGAAGGCGAGGTCAGTACAGGTGCATCAAAGCTGGGACCGAGAGACTGAAAAACAGCTTCTATCTCAAGGCCATCAGACTGTTAAACAGCCACCACTAACATTGAGTGGCTGCTGCCAACACACTGACACTGACTCAACTCCAGCCACTTTAATAATGGGAATTGATGGGAAATTATGTAAATATATCACTAGCCACTTTAAACAATGCTACCTTATATAATGTTACTTACCCTACATTATTCATCTCATATGCATACGTATATACTGTACTCTATATCATCGACTGTATCCTTATGTAATACATGTATCACTAGCCACTTTAACTATGCCACTTTGTTTACATACTCATCTCATATGTATATACTGTACTCGATACCATCTACTGTATCTTGCCTATGCTGCTCTGTACCATCACTCATTCATATATCCTTATGTACATATTCTTTATCCCCTTACACTGTGTATAAGACAGTAGTTTTGGAATTGTTAGTTAGATTACTTGTTGGTTATTACTGCATTGTCAGAACTAGAAGCACAAGCATTTCGCTACACTCGCATTAACATCTGCTAACCATGTGTATGTGACAAATAAAATTTGATTTGATTTGATTTGGATGGCAACAACAACTGCCCGAGTTACACCAGGAATGGACAATCCTTCCATCAGTGCTCAGACTGTCCGCAATAGACTGAGAGAGGCTGGACTGGGGGCTTGTAGGCCTGTTGTAAGGTAGGTCCTCACCAGACATCACCGGCAACAACGTCGCCTATGGGCACAAACCCACCTTTGCTGGACAGGACAGGACTGGCAAAAAGTGCTCTTCACTGACGAGTCGCGGTTTTGTCTCACCAGGGGTGATGGTCGGATTCGTATTTATTGTCGAAGGAATGAGCGTTACACCGAGGCCTGTACTCTGGAGCGGGATCGATTTGGAGGTGGAGGGTCTGTCATGGTGTGTCACAGCATCATCGGACTGAGCTTGTTGTCATTGCAGGCAACCTCAACGCTGTGCGTTACAGGGAATACATCCTCCTCCCTCATGTGGTACCCTTCCTGCAGGCTCATCCTGACATGACCCTCCAGCATGACAATGCCACCAGCCATACTGCTCATTCTGTGCGTGATTTCCTGCAAGACAGGAATGTCAGTGTTCTGCCATGGCCAGCGAAGAGCCCGGATCTCAATCCTATTGAGCACGACTGGGACCTGTTGGATCGGAGGGTGAGGGCTAGGGCCATTCCCCCCAGAAATGTCCAGGAACTTGCAGGTGCCTTGGTGGAAGAGTGGGGTAACATCTCACAGCAAGAACTGGCAAATCTGGTGCAGTCCATGAGGAGGAGGTGCACTGCAGTACTTAATGCAGCTGGTGGCCACACCAGATAATGACTGTTACTTTTGATTTTAACCCCCCCTTTGTTCAGGGACACATTATTCCATTTATGTTAGTCACATGTCTGTGGAACTGGATTGAAAAGTAGAGGAGCATTGGCTTTTCAACATAAATACATCTCTACACATCAGAGCATTTCCAACTTGGGAAGGGATTAATAATAAAATTCGCACACACACACACATACATCCTGCTCCTACATACACACCAGTACACTGGCATGCACAGACACAATAGTACAATTCACAGCATTTCAAATTCAATCCATCTAAACAAGCGGTGCGCCAATAACGGGACGCCCTCCAATCTATCGGCCACGGCTAATCCATTATGCATGACTTGTGGCATCCTCGCTACCCCGAGGGCCAGGGCCAAGGCCGTTGGTGTCTACAGTCTCCGCCTGTACCTTTTAGTAAATAATGATCCTACCCTTTGATATTTTTCTCCTCCCTCTTTATTTCCTTTGAGTGTATTTGATTTTTTTCCCACACTCATACTGTGTATAGCTTTTTATCTGTGGTTATGTAATAAAACCCATACAGGCTCTGTTAAATCTGAATCCTCTGCCCCACAGCCATTATAATCCTTTGGTTTGTCTCACTTGGTGTGTAATTCTAGAAGAGTTCCTGGATTGGTAGCATCTTCCTGGGCTTTCAGCCATTTATATCCCTTCCGCTATGGATGTCAGTCCCCACCCTAGTCCCTATGTCTGATCCCCTATCCTCCATTCCGGATCCGAATGATTCAGTTTAATTTCTTAATTGTTCTACACAAAGCAGTGCAATGAGAAACTGGGTAAAAGACCGGTGCACTGTAAAAGCCAGGCGTGCTGTAGGACTTAAGAAAGAAATGAAGAAAGAAAAGGGAATGGTCCTCCAGCGGCTAGTTTAAATGGACTCTACGATGTTCTTCAACCGCAGGGCCATTCCATATGTACATAAGAGAGTTACATGTTAATGTTATTGTTGGGAAGGCTATGTTCTTTTTTTTTTAAACATTGTTTTCCATTACGGGCACTGGAAGGCAGATGTGTGTGCTGGCTTTTATTTCAGCCCAGCACTAAACACACGATTCAGCAAGGTCATAGTGGTCAAATGAGTTGGCGCATGACGTTAATGGTTATGTCAACTTGCGTTATCGCAAAATGTATCAGTTACCGCTGGAAATCTGAGTTACAAAAACAGTGTACAGTCTGTTGCTGCCCTATTTCAGAAATATTCAACCTACCAGTCACGTTGATTCAACATAAATGAGAAAGTACGAAATAATGAGGAAACTTTACCCAGAGAGCTGATTTCTGATCCTTCATCAGTATTCTGTTGCCGGGTCTCATTCCCACAACACCGCTACTCCACTGATGGCCTTGAACATTCCCATCTGTTCCTTCAACACATCAGCGCGTGCCACCTAATGCCAGCCTACAGCTGCCAACCTTGCCATCTTTGACTGACTTCAATAACTAAACTAAAATGTGCTCCCCTCGGGTTCCCCAAGACCAGGATTGGGAAACGCTGACCTAGTCTCATCACCACCTAATCAAATAGGGTCATTAAAAAAGTTACAGCAGCCAGGCAGGGGTTCCTTTCCAAGTAGGAAACCGTGTCGGTCAAACCAATTACTGTAGGAAAATGGTGATCCGTACATTGTCCATATTAGGACAGACTCACATGCCCATGGATGTTATCAGAGTCACCTGGAGTTGGTGTCAGTCACTTTCAGTTGGTATACACATTATATAATGTTTTTTTTTTAATCATTTATTAGTTTACAATATGATTAATTCATTAATATTTGTAAAGAATGTGACTCAAATGAAAGACAGTGACATTTTCTCCAATGTGTGGCACAACTCAGTTTGTTGTATATAATAGTAAGGATCACATTTCTTACATAAACAAGGTGCACATTTTAACCTCAGCAGCATGGGACTGAGGATCAATGTAGCAATTTGAAATTGAGTCATGTAACCACTTCCTGAATACATTTCAAGCATGGAGAAGTTTCATTTCGTGCTGAGAGAAACTTTTGATTGGTAAAACACACTACTAATCATAGTGATTCACCCATTAAATTAATGGCGACATGAAATTACTAATTCATTGGACTACCTACAAAACATAAAATGTTCTGTTCTTTGTGTGAAAAGGAGAAACCCATTGTTAAAATCCTGTAGGGGTGTTGACAGCAAAAACAAAAACACCTGGGTTCAAACAGTATTTGTTTTGCTTCAAACACTTTAGCTGGACTTCTGGCACTCCAGGCAGGATCAACTGGCACTCAGGCAGTGTCACGCCCTGACCGTAGATTGCTTTTGTAGATTGTTTCTATTTTTAGTTTGGTCAGGGTGTGATGTGGGTGGGTATTCTATGTTTTGTTCTATGTTTGTATTTCTATGTGTTTGGCCTGGTATGGTTCCCAATCAGAGGCAGCTGTCAATCGTTGTCTCTGATTTAGAACGATACTTAGGCAGCCTGGTTCTGCCCTTGAGTTGTAGTTGTTTTCTGTTTCGTATCTGTACCATGCAGAACTGTTTTGTGTTGGTCTATTTTTGTTATTTTGGTCTTAGTGTTCTGAGTTTAAATAAATATCAACATGGACACATATTGGTTCAATCCTTCATACTCCTCCTCAGACGAAGAGGACAGCCGTTACAGGCAGGCTCAACCAATCGCTCAAAATACAAATACTAAACTATTTGAACCCACGTCTGGTAAAAGTATCTGTTGATTTAAACTTCATAGAATTCAATATTGCAATCAGGTTGAGATAAAACCATAATACAATAAGTAGAATTGGAGCAAAGCAGCATTGAGGAAAATAGACTGTGGAAAACAAAACGTGAACAGCTCCTGTCAATGTTTCCCTATGAATAAATATGAATACATATGAATGCATTTGAATAAACATACGACATTAAAGGGAATACCTCCAGAGAGAATAGAACCACAAAAAGACCCCATTTTGACAGTATTCTATCCTTGCTGGGAGCTATCACAGACGAACATAGATAAACAGTTTGCCATTTTACCACTTGGGGCTCCCGAGCGGGTGGTCTAAGGCACTGCATCTAGCTAGAGGTGTCACTACAGACCCTGGTTCAAATCCAAGCTGTATCACAACCGGCCGTGATTGAGAGTCCCATAGGGTGGCGCACAATTGGCCAGCGTCGTGCGGGTTAGGGTTTGGCCGAGGTAGGCCGTCATTGTAAATAAGAATTTGTTCTTAACTGACTTGCCTAGTTAATGGGACGATTTGGGACGATGCATAGAGCCTTCGCCTTCTCTTCACATTTCCTGATTCCTCGTCCAATAAACATTTAACACAGTGCAATGTCAAAAATACAGAAAGTATTCAGACCCACAGATTTTTCCAAAATGTGTTACATTCCAGCCTTATTCTGAAATGGATTAAATTGTCCCCCCCATCAATCTACCCACGATATCCCATAATGACGAAGCAAAAACAGGTTTTTAGAAATACCTTATTTACATAAGTATTCAGACCCTTTGCTATGAGACTCAAAATTGAGCTCAAGTGCATCCTGTTTCCATTGATCATCCTTGAGATGTTTCTACAACTTGGAGTTGTAGAAAAAATTCCATTGATTGTACATGATTTGGAAAGACACACACCTGTCTATATAAGGTCCCAACGTTGACAGTGCATGTCAGAGCGAAAACCAAGCCATGAGGTCGAAGGAATTGTCTGTAGAGCTCCAAGACAGAATTGTGTCGAGGCACAGATCTTGGGAAGGGTACCAAAAAATGTCTGCAGCATTGAAGGGCCCAAGGAACACAATGGACTCCATCATTCTGAAATAGAAGATGTTTGGAACTACCAAGACTCTTTCTAGACCTGGCCGCCCGGCCAAACTGAGCAATTGGAGGAGAAGGGCCTTGATTAGTGAAGTACTATCTCTACTGTACTTCACTAATCAAGCATTTATGGTAGAGTGGCCAGACGGAAGCCACCTTTCAGTAAAAGGCACATGACAGACCGCTTGGAGTTTACTAAAAGGAACCATGAGAAACAAGATTCTCTGGTCTGATGAAACCAAGATTGAACTCTTTGGCCTGAATGCCAAGCGTCACGTCTGGTGGAAACCTGGCATCCCTTTGTTGAAGCATGGTGGTGGTAGCATCATGCTGTGGGGATGTTTCTCCGCGGCAGGGACTGGGAGACTAGTCAGGATCGAGGGAAAGATAAATGGAGCAAAGTACAGAGAGATCCTTGATGAAAATCCAGAGCGCTTAGGACCTCAGACTGGGGCAAAGGTTCACCTTCCAACAGGACAACGACCCTAAGCACACAGCCAAGACGCAGGAGTGGCTTCGGGACAAGTCTCTGAATGTCCTTGAGTGGCCCAGCCAGAGCTCAGAGTTGAACCCGATCGAACATCTCCGGAGAGACCTGAAAATAGCTGTGCAGCGAAGCTCCCCATCCAACCTGACAGAGCTTGTGTTGTAACTTTAATGTGTTTGAGTTAATCTTTAGATTTATTTGTATATGTAATTTGTATTGGGTTGTGTTGAAGTACGCTTTCTGACTGCAAGTCCCAGAATGCCTTGCGAGAGGAATGAGTGATAACGCGCCAATTATGTGCAGGTGTTTGGTGATTGTGGCTGACTTTCTGACAGCATCTTACCTGCATTGCTCTGTACCAAAACAATTGTTGTTAAATGTAACGTAAACAAGTATTCTTACTAAAAGAAGCTTTCGTATCAAAACCGACGTCCCGAGTCATTACTAAGAAGTTAGCAAATCTAAAATTTGGTGCCGAATCCCGGGATATGAGCTGCGACGAAGAAAGTGGCTGAAATGGCTGAGGAGGAACGTCGGCATGAAGCAGAAAGAATGAGACGAAAGCGGGGTACCATTCGAGGCGCAACAACACGGATTTTGAATCAGATTGACGTGGAAATATCCAAGTCAAATCCGGATACCGATCACTTGAGTACATTGTTGGAATTGTTATCAGCTAAGGAGGACAGTTTGTTTGAACTCGATCGTGGAATTGAACAGTTAACGCCATTGGACGGATTGGAGGCAGAGATTGCATGCACAGAGGATTATAAAGAGCGCATTATCATGCTGAAGAGTCGTGCACAAAGAGTGATAACGAAGAAACAGGACGTCAATCCACTACCAGCCCGGGTGAGTGACGCTAACTCAAACATATCACAGAGACAATCGGTAAGGCTACCGAAGTTGATTATTGAGAAATTCTATGGAGATGTCAGTATGTGGCAGGAGTTTTGGAGCCAGTATGAGACTGCTATTCACAACAATGATTCACTGTGTAAAAAAGAGAAGTTTATCTATCTGAAAACATATCTCACTGGACCAGCTGCAAAGGCAGTAGCAGGACAGATGTTAACAGACAGTAACTATGATAATGCAATCACTCTACTGGAAGGAAAGATCTTGTGATTAGTGCTCATATGTCAAAGCTGCTGAATCTCACACCTGTGAAGAAATCCTCTGATCTAAATGCATTGAGGTAGCTATATGATGAATGTGAAATTCATATTAGGAGCCTGGAATCACTGGGTGTAGTGTCAGATTCCTATGGAAGCCTACTATTCCCAATCTTACTGCAGATGATTCCAGAGGACATAGCTCTTGACTATAGTCGTCAGAGGGGAGTAGATGATGAATGGAAAGTGTCTGAGATTATCAGTTTCCTACAGAAAGAGGTTCAGAGCAGGGAGAGAGCGCTACAAATGACAAGATCATACAACCAACAGAAAGAGAGCAAACCATGGAACAAGTCATGCTTCTCCAATGAAATGAAAACAAAAAGACCCAACATGCCCTCTGCTGCAGCACTGCATACAGCCAGCCAGAAGGAACAACAAACGTGTCTATTTTGTGACCGTGCAGACCACAAATCAGAAAACTGCCCTGACTACAATATTGCTACACGCAAAGAGAAACTAAAGAACATGGGAAGATGCTTTGTATGTTTAGGACAGAGACACATAGCAAAATTCTGTAAAGTCAAAGATGTGTCATGTGCAACATGTGGAAGCAGACATCACATTGCGGTGTGTACCAGTAAGAGGAGTGAGGTGCAACCCCCTACTGTTTCTGTAGATGCTGTTGTTTCCTCAGTTATTCCCCATTCAGTGAAGATGAAACCAGATGGACAGAACACTGTGTTGCTACAAACGGCAAAGGCATGGGTAGAAGGCCCATCGGACAGGAAGATAGCTCGTTGCTTACTAGATGGAGGCAGTCAGAGAAGCTTCATACATGAAAACCTTGTGAAGGGCTTGAAGCTACCAGTAATCAGACAAGAGGCACTCACTCTTCACACGTTTGGCTCCTCTGCCCCAGGAACATCCCAACGCAACACAGTGAAAGTCATCTTGGAGAATGTCTGGGACAAACAGCAGAGAATAGAGAGAGAGGCAATTGAAACCCCACAAGTGTGCACAGCTGTGATGAAGGTTCCTGGTGAACGGATTCAGTATGAGCTCAGTAAAAGGGGACTGCAGCTTGCAGACTTTCCAGGAGATGACAATGATCCTGAACTCTCTGTCCTGATAGGAGCAGACTACTACTGGCAGATAGTATCAGGCAGAGTGGAGCGACTGACGGAGACGCTAGTTGCTTTAGAGAGCACCTTTGGATGGTCGGTGCAGGGACCCGTGTCCATGTCATGTGTCGCAGAGGCAACCTGCATGTTCATCCCACTTGATGAAGACACACTAGTCTCCAAGCAACTGCATGCATTCTGGGAGCTTGGGTCTCTGGGTATTCTAAGCGAGAAAACACAGAACCCAGAGGAAACCGAGGCTCTACAAAGGTTTGAGGAAACAACCACCTTCAAAGATGGGCGATACCATGTGGAGTTGCCATGGAAACGAGAAATGCCAGAACTCCAAGACAACTATAGAATCGCCAAGAAACGGTTTGAATGTCTGAAGAAAAGACTGAAGAAGGATGTGATGTTGTACAGCAGATACAATGAAGTAGTAGAAGACTACTTACAACAAGATATGGCAGAGGACATGCCCAAGGACAACGCATCCAGTGCAGACAACGTAAAATACTACTTACCTCACCATGCAGTACTCTGAGAAGATAAGGTGACAACAAAACTGAGAGTGGTGTTTGATGCCTCGTCCCATGAAGATGGCTGTCCATCCCTCAATGACTGTCTACTCACAGGACCGAACCTGAATCCGGATCTGCTCAGCGTTCTGATAAAGTTCAGACTACATGAGATCGCATTCATGGCAGACATCAAGAAAGCTTTCCTGCAGATATCCCTAGCAGAGAGAGACAGAGACGCCGTGAGATTTCTATGGCTCACTGGCCCACCAAGGGGAGAAAATGAAGACGAGCTACGTGTGCTGAGGATGAAAAGAGTGGTATTTGGAGCTTGCCCAAGTCCATTTTTGCTGGCAGCTACAACCAGGAAGCACCTGAAACAATATGAACCAGAACAACCAGAAGTTGTAGAGATACTGAGAGAGTCACTCTACCTAGATGACTTCATTGCAAGTTCACGCAATGTTGAAGAGGCTTACCTTGTGACAACAACTGCAAAGCGAATGCTGTCGATTGCAGGCATGGACCTCTGCAAATGGATGACCAATTCTCCTGAATTGAAAACAAAACGGGAGGAGAGTACGACAACTCACCACCCCTTGACATTACAAACACAAGGATTAGTGCTGAAGGTTTTAGGTTTAGTATGGAGGCCGGAAACGGATGACTTTGTGTTTGACCTCAGGCTGTTACTGAGCATTCTAAGGCAAAAGGAGAACACAAAGAGAAGTGTTCTGCAGTCGTCTGCACGTATCTTCGACCCTCTTGGTTTCTTAACTCCCTTCACCATCAGGATCAAGTGCATGTTCCAGGAAATGTGGGAGAGGGGACGAAGAATTACCACCTGATCTGACACGAGAATGGCAACAGTGGTGTTCAGAACTACCCCAGTTACACCCGCTCATCATACCAAGGTGGTACCGAACAGACATGCGGCCACAGAATAACCACACCCTGAAACTACACGTGTTCTGTGATGCAAGTGAAAGGGCTTACAGTGCAGTAGCTTACTTGCAAGGTAAGACTCAAGACTCAACAAGAAACAGTTTGTTGCGAACAGAGTGACTGAGATCAATCCAGAGTCATGGTCACATATTGAAGGGAAAACTAATCCAGCTGACCTCCCTACAAGAGGACAAACTGTTTGAAACTTGGCACAGAGCGAGCTATGGTGGAATGGACCCAGAATTCTGACATCACCCAATCAGTCCGAAGAGACTGATGATAACAAGGTTCCGGAAGAGGTGAATATAGAACTCAAGTCCAGTTGCCAGGTTACTGTACAACTCGCAGCAAACAGCACAGACCGCACTGAACCTGTGTTGGAGCTTGAAAGGTACAGCAAACTGAAAAGAGTGTTCAGAGTCACCGCCTGGATAAAGAGATTCATAGCCAATGCTCGTACAACCATAAAGATGTAAGGTGAACTGACTGCTGACGAACTGTTCGATGCAGAAAAGTACTGGATTAAGGTAACACAACAACAGAGTTTCGGACAAAAGATCAAACTACTGAAGGCAGGAAAAAGCCTAAACAATGACTGTAAAATCAGAGAACTGAAACCTTTCCTGGACGAACACGAACTACTCAGTGTAGGAGGAAGACTGCAACAGTCCAACTTCACATTCAGAGAGCAGCACCCATGAGTTCTGCCCAATAAGTCCAGATACTCAGAAATGCTGATACAGTACCACCATGAGAAGGTGATGCATTCTGGAGTAAGAGACACTCTAGTACAAATCAGAGAGCGATACTGGATCTTGAGTGCTAGGCAGCTAGTCAAGAGCACAGTGGCAAGATGTATAGTGTGCAAGAGATTCAAGGCAAGGGCCGGACAGCAGGTCACTGCGCCTTTACCAAAAGACAGAATAACTGAATCCCCACCATTCGAAGTCACAGGTGTGGATTTTGCAGGACCGCTCTATGTGAAAGAAAATGGTTCTGTGAAGAAGTCATACATTGCACTGTTCACTTGTGCTGTAACCAGAGCAGTGCATTTGGAACCGGTCTCAGATCAGTCAACAGAGACATTCCTGTTAGCTCTAAAAAGATTCATCTCAAGGAGAGGATTATGCAAGGTAATCTACTCAGACAATGCAAAAACGTTCAAGAGAGCTGATCAGGACTTGAAAGAGCTGTGGAAGGCAATCGAAGAGCCCCAACTCTTGGCGTTCTTCTCAGAAAGGGGCATCACCTGGAGGTTCATCGCAGAGCGAGCAGCCTGGTGGGGTGGATTCTGGGAAAGACTCGTCAGGTCAGTAAAAACATGCCTGCGAAAGGTTCTTGGGAGAGCTTCACTTAATTTTGAAGAGATGTGCACAGTCCTGACAGAGGTTGAAGCTATCCTAAATTCTACGCCTCTGACCTTCGTGCACAATGAGGTGGATGAACCACAACCCCTGACCCCAGCACACTTCCTGGTGGGTAAAAGACTAACCTCTTTGCCTCCAAAGCCATTTCCAGCTGACACTCAGCACCCAACGTTAAACAAGGGGGAAATGACACGCAGATGGAAGTACAGGCAGAGACTTGTGACCAGTTTCTGGAACAGTTGGCGAAGAGACTACTTGCTGGATCTAAAGTCAGCACACCGCTGTGACACACCACAGCCCACCCCACTGAAGGCAGGTGACGTTGTACTCATTGGAGAAGATAACACACCCAGACAAACCTGGAAACTAGGAAAGATTGAGGAACTGTTTCCAGGCCGAGATGGCTTAGTTAGATCATGTTCAGTTCGTACTGCTTCAGGGACTTTGTTGAGGAGACCTATTCAGTTCATATACTGCCTAGAGATCTAGATGAACACAATTGTTCATCGGGGGGGGGGGGGTTGTTGTAACTTTGTGTTTGAGTTCATCTTTAGATTTATTTGCATATGTAATTGTATTGGGTTGTGTTGAATTACGCTTTTTGACTGCAAGTCCCAGAATGCCTTGCGAGAGGAATGAGTGATAACGCGCCAATTATGTGCAGGTTTTTGGTGATTGTGGCTGACTATCCGACAGCATCTTACCTGCATTGCTCTGTACCAAAACAATTGTTGTTAAATGTAAAAGTATTCTTACTAAAAGAAGCTTTCGTATCAAAACCGACGTCCCGAGTCATTACTAAGAAGTTAGTTAATCTAAAAGCTTGAGAGGATCTGCAGAGAAGAATGGGAGAAACTTCCCAAATACAGGTGTGCGAAGCGTGTGATATTTACGCGTTTTATTTTTTATTTCTAACAAGTTGTTTTTGCTTTGTCATTATGGGGTGTTGTGTTTAGATTGATTAGGGGAAAAAACTATTTAATCCATTTTAGAATAAGGCTGTAACTTAACAAAATGTTGAAAAAGTCAAGGGGTCTGAATACTTTGCAAATGCACTCTATGTACACTGTCTGAAATGAAATGTTGTTCTCTCCTCTCCCTTCACTGCACTGACAGGAAAAGATTTGAAAGGGGAAAAAAATATGCTGGAAGCTCATCATTAGCCTGGCTTTCAGCTGGTACATTCTTTAAGATCAGTACAGATGAAGGAGCAGAGGAGAGGACAGAGGAGAGAACATATTTTTAGACAATGAGAAAGAGCAAGGGATGGATTCAGACCTGGGACACCAGGTGAGCGGACTCTAGTTTAGCCTTAATCCATAAATGAACTACCAGGAAGAAAATAAACATGAAAAAACAGCAAACCTTGAGGCCTAGAGAAAGATTTTAATAGCTCTACTGCTATATAATGAGCTGCTTTGGGAAGAGAGAGTGTTTGGTGAGTTTTCACACTGTTTCTAAATTGCACATTTGATGACAACATGATTCAGGCTAATCCATAACAGTGTGTATAAAACAACAGTAGCTTCTGTAAGCAGTCAAGTTGATTAGAATCACTCAAAGCAATGACTTTAAAGACTGTGAGGCCGCAGCAATTGCCATTTGCTGAAAATGTGGCAAAATCCTTCTTTGAATCTCTAATCTAATATGGCAGGTTTAGCTGTCTTGTGGTGATTTGGCATAATATGAGTCAGTGTGTTCCAAGGCGATACACGGGATATGCTTTTAAAATTATTATTATTATTAGAATAATTTTTGAAAGTATATTATTATTTATTTTTTATTGAATATTTAAAACATACAATATACTTGCAGTGAAGCCGCTCAACAACTACATCACATTGGTCATCTAACGGACTCCCATTCAGAGCGACACACAGAAGCAACCAGGGTCAACGCCCTGCTCAAGGGCACGTCGACAGATCTCCCACAAGGTCAAAAACGGGGACCCGAACCAGCGAGCCATCAGCCACCGGCCCAAGCTCCTAATCGCCAGGCCTCCAAGATCCCCCTCACATTTCCCCCCAAAAATGATCAGAGTGGATTGATCTTTATGCAGACAGATTTGATCATGCATTTTTTAAAGTTACAGCAGTGTCATCAAAGTTATGATTGGAAGTATGAGCCAGTATCTGGCAATCAGTATTGGGGCGGCAGGGTAGCCTAGTGGTTAGAGTGTTGGACTAGTAACTGGAAGGTTGCAAGTTCAAACCCCCCAGCTGACAAGGTACAAATTTGTCCTGACCAGGCAAATCTGCCCCTGACCAGGCAGTTAACCCACTGTTCCTAGGCCGTCATTGAAAATAAAAATTTGTTCTTAACTGACTTGCCTGGTTAAATAAAGGTAAAATAAAATAAATCTGCTGGAAAGATACAAGGAGAAATATTTCCTAAGGGCCGTATTCTGACTTGACATAGCACTACACAACTCGAATTTGTCTCCCATTGACGTCAACGAATGACACGAAAGTCAGAGTTAAGCGTGCATCTCAAGTCAGAATAAAACCCGTTGTGCTTTCAGCAGAGCAAATTTTGCTCCTGTTATTTTCAGAAGGGAATACAAGACAACAACAAAGCTAAAATCATGAAATTGTATTTTAGTAACACTTCCCCTGAAGGCCTTATTCATGCTCTTTTATCCTTTGTGTTACCTTTGTGTTCTACATTGTACCCGTATATTATTTTGCTCAGAAAAATATCAGGTATAGAGTCTATTAGTCATGCTACATTGCGGCTGTGTTGAAACGGCTGTAGACAAATGTGATTTTAGCAAAGTTGGGAGAGCCCTTTTGACAGCGGGTTGAACAGACCACTGATGGTGTCAGACTGTTGCCCTCTACACAAACATGCCAAAAGACTGCATTACCCTACTGGCACAGTTTTTGAGAGAGCAAAGGCTCTGGATCAATGGCAATATATCAGATTGATGTATTGTTTGTTGACTGTCTGAATGTGTAAATAAGTTGTGTGTTTCGGAGACAGAGAGACAGAGAGTGTTTGTGTGTGTGTGTGTTTTGCATGAGTAAGGATGTCCATGTCTTCACCTTGATGTCTTTGTGTGTCTTGTATCCAGATTGATCACTATGCCCAGAGGGATTTGAAGAGGGGACTCCAGCTCTTTGGCACCGAAGGCAACGTAGGCTTGACCAACGCCTGGATGATCGTACAAACTGATGTAAGTCCATACGCAAGGCACTTAACCCTACTTGCAAGTCGCTCTGGATAAGAGCGTATGCTAAGTGACTAAAATGTAAATGTAAAATGTAAGTCAATGTGTCCTGCTTAGACTGCCCCCTGGTGGTCAGCAGTAGAACAGTACACTTGTCTTAAATTGGCCTGGTCCCAGATCTGTTTATACCAATGCATGACAATGACCATAGGAGTTATCAAGACAGCACAATCAAATCTGGGACCAGGATAGTGTTAAAAGAGGCCAAGTTTTTAGAAATACAGTACTGCAGGCTAATTACATGATCATAGGGACACTTCATAGGGACAAGGGATTACGCAATCTAACCTGATTCCAACCAATAAGAATAGCCTTGGATTCTTTAAATAGGCTGCCAAACAGTAAGAGAAATGCAAATTGGACCGCACGGCTCCCCGAAGAACAACGCTGTTTGTTTCCACACTCACTTTGATGTGCTTGGCTTTGTATTATTCATGACTAAAATCCACAGCTCAAATCATGGGCAAAAGAAAAGTAGGAAACACACGGTGAGGAAAGATAGTAGAGAAAAGATTGAATAAAAGGATCTGATAAAAATGCAGCAGGCACTGCTGGTGAAAGCTGCCGAGAGATGTCAAAAGATACCAGATACAAGATATCACTTTGGGCTATTTGATCACAGAATGACCCTTTTTTACATTATAAAGTCCAGTTTGATTGTTTGTAGTGTGCATTAGTGATAGTGTGCATTAGTGAATAGTGTGCATTAGTGAATAGTGTGCATTAGTGAATAGTGTGCATTAGTGAAGTTGTGTGACTGACTGCACATCGTGAGTGAGTGAGTGAGACCATGTGTTCAATATTAAATTCTAGATTGAGTCACATGTCAAAACCGCAGCAAGGGTTCTCATTCCATAAGACTAAGTTAACCCTCTCCACCCTCCCCCATTCAATACATTACCACACTGCAAAATGCACCCAGGCAAAGTTGATCTCGTTTAAATTCAGTAATGACCATTTTGGAGTGAACTATCCAAGTAACTATCCAAGTAAAAGATGTGACAGAGATATGTTTAACATACAGTACTTATTCAAGGGGTTTTCTTTATTTGTACTATTTTCTACATTGTAGAATAATAGTGAAAGCATCAAAACTATGAAATGACACTTATGGAATCATGTATTAACCCAAAAAGTTTTAAACAAATCAAGATATATTTTATATTTCAGATTCTTCAAAGTAGCCACACTTTGCTTTGATGGAAGCTTTTCACATTCTTGGTCTTCTCTCAACCAGCTTCATGAGGTAGTCACCTGGATGTTAAAAGTACATTTGTGGAATTTCTTTCCTTAATGCGTTTGAGCCAATCAGTTGTGTTGTGACAAGGTAGGGGTGGTATACAAAAGATAGCCCTATTTGGTAAAAGACCAGGTCCATATTATGGCAAGAACAGCTCAAATAAGCAAAGAGAACAGTCCATCCTTACTTTAAGACATGAAGGTCAGTCAATACAGACAATTTCAAGAACTTTGAAAGTTTCTTCAAGTGCAGTCACAAAAACCATCAAGCGCTATGATGAAACTGGCTCTCATGAGGACTGCCACAGGAAAGGAAGACCTAGAGTCCATTAGAGTTATCAGCCTCAGAAATTGCAGTCCACATAAATGTTTCACAGAGTTCAAGTAACAGACACATCTCAACACCAACTGTTCAGAGGAGACTGCGTGAATCAGGCCTTCATGGTCAAATTGCTGCAAAGAAACCACTACAAAAGGACACCAATAAGAAGAAGAGACTGGTAACGCTGTCTGTGATTTATTTAGAATTCAAGGCCACTTAACCAGCATGGCTACCACAGCATTCTGCAGCGATACGCCATCGCATCTGGTTTGTGCTTAGTGGGATTATCATTTGTTTTTCAACAGGACAATGACCCAACACACCTCCAGGCTGTGAAAGGGCTAATTGACCAAGAAGGAGAGTGATGGAGTGCTGCATCAGATGACCTGGCCTTCACAATCACCCGACCTCAACCCAATTGAGATGGTTTGGGATGAGTTAGACCGCAGAGCGGAAAAGCAGCCAACAAGTGCTCAGCATATGTGGGACTCCTTCAAGACTGTTGGAAAAGCATTCCAGGTGAAGCTGGTTGAGAGAATGCCAAGAGTGTGCAAAGCTGTCATCAAGGTAAAGGGTGGCTACTTTGAAGAATATAAAATATATTTAGATTTGTTAAACATTTTTTGGGTTACTACATGATTCCATATGTGTTATTTCATAGTTGTGATGTCTTCATTATTATTCTACAATGTAGAAAATAGAATAAATAAAGATGAGTAGGTGTCCAAACTTTTGACTGGTACCGTACGTATGGAAGTGCCAGAGAACGATCTCTGTTCATGAATCATGCAGAATGGTTTTAGTGTGTAGCATTTTTGGTGTTCCTCTCTGTTCGGTCATTAACGTTCAGTGTCCTTGTCTGGTGTAGTTCCGCTGCTGTGGCGTGACCAACCATACGGACTGGTTTGAGGTGTACAATGCCAGCCGCGTGCCCGATTCCTGCTGTCTGGAGTACAGCGACAACTGTGGCCTCGTGAACCCAGGGACCTGGTGGACCGCGGTAAGATGCACAGAATCACACATACACGAACAAACACACATGTACCCACACATACACTCTCCCTCTCTCCGACACACATACGCACACGCGGTTGTTTTTGTTGCCCAAATGTAATTGTTTGGTCCAAAAACCTTCCTTGTGACCAACCAGGTAAACAAAACATTACAGTATACTGTGATAAATCTTAGACAATCCACCCACAGTCCACTGAGCTTTTGCTAAAACCCAACCCACCATTTGGGAAACACTGCTCTGCTGTGGATAACTACCTGTTCTCATATGCCTTATATTTGGGGTATAAGGCATATAGCCCATATAGCCCATAGAAACCCAGTGAATAACACATTCTTAAATGGCAAAACAGATGTATCATAAGGAATAAGGTTTTTAAGTATCTATCCTATATCTAGGAGATATAAGAAAGCTCAGGAATATATATACACTGCTCAAAAAAATAAAGGGAACACTTAAACAACACAATGTAACTCCAAGTCAATCACACTTCTGTGAAATCAAACTGTCCACTTAGGAAGCAACACTGATTGACAATAAATTTCACATGCTGTTGTGCAAATGGAATAGACAACAGGTGGAAATTATAGGCAATTAGCAAGACACCCCCAATAAAGGAGTGGTTCTGCAGGTGGGGACCACAGACCACTTCTCAGTTCCTATGCTTCCTGGCTGATGTTTTGCTCACTTTTGAATGCTGGCGGTGCTTTCACTCTAGTGGTAGCATGAGATGGAGTCTACAACCCACACAAGTGGCTCAGGTAGGGCAGCTCATCCAGGATGGCATATCAATGCGAGCTGTGGCAAGAAGGTTTGCTGTGTCTGTCAGCGTAGTGTCCAGAGCATGGAGGCGCTACCAGGAGACAGGCCAGTGCATCAGGAGACGTGGAGGAGGCCGTAGGAGGGCAACAACCCAGCAGCAGGACCGCTACCTCCGCCTTTGTGCAAGAAGGAGCACTGCCAGAGCCCTGCAAAATGACCTCCAGCAGGCCACAAATGTGCATGTGTCTGCTCAAATGGTCAGAAACAGACTCCATGAGGGTGGTATGAGGGCCCGACGTCCACAGGTGGGGGTTGTGCTTACAGCCCAACACCGTGCAGGACGTGTTTCATGTGCCAGAGAACACCAAGATTGGCATATTCGCCACTGGCGCCCTGTGCTCTTTACAGATGAAAGCAGGTTCACACTGAGCACATGTGACAGACGTGACAGAGTCTGGAGGTGCTATGGAGAACGTTCTGCTGCCTGCAACATCCTCCAGCATGACCGGTTTGGCGGTGGGTCAGTCATGGTGTGGCATTTCTTTGGGGGGCCGCACAGCCCTCCATGTGCTCGCCAGAGGTAGCCTGACTGCCATTAGGTACCGAGATGAGATCCTCAGACCCCTTGTGAGACCATATGCTGGTGCGGTTGGCCCTGGGTTCCTCCTAATGCAAGACAATGCTAGACCTCATGTGGCTGGAGTGTGTCAGCAGTTCCTGCAAGAGGAAGGCATTGATGCTATGGACTGGCCCGCCCGTTCCCCAGACCTGAATCCAATTGAGCACATCTGGGACATCATGTCTCACTCCATCCACCAACGCTACGTTGCACCACAGACTGTCCAGGAGTTGGCGGATGCTTTAGTCCAGGTCTGGGAGGAGATCCCTCAGGAGACCATCCGCCTCCTCATCAGAAGCATGCCCAGGCGTTGTAGGGAGGTCATACAGGCACGTGGAGGCCACACACACTACTGAGCTTCATTTTTACTTGTTTTAAGGACATTACATCAAAGTTGGATTAGCCTGTAGTGTTTTGATTTTGATGTCAGCACATTCAACTATGTAAAGAAAAAAGTATTTAATAAGAATATTTCATTCTTTCAGATCTAGGATGTGTTATTTTAGTGTTCCCTTAATTTTTTTGAGCAGTGTATATATGTCTCACAGAATGAAACATCCCTTTTTCATGACCCTGTCTTTAAAAGATAATTACATATCTTCATTGTAAAGGGTTTAAACACTGTTTCCCATATTGTTCAATGAACCATAAACAATTAATGAACATGCACCTGTGGAACGGTCGTTATGACACTAACAGCTTGCAGACGGTAGGCAATTAAGGTCACAGTTATGAAAACTTAGGACACTAAAGAGGCCTTTCTACTGACCCTGAAAAACACCAAAAGTAAGATGCCCAGGGTCCCTGCTCATCTGCGTGAATGTGCCCTAGGCATGCTGCAAGGAGGTATGAGGACTGCAGATGTGGCCAGGGCAATAAATTGTAATGTCCTGTACTGTGAGACCCCTAAGACAGCGCTACAGGGAGACGGGACGGACATCTGATCGTCCTTGCAGTGGCAGACCACGTGTAACAACACCTGCACAGGATCGGTACATCCGAACATCACACCTGCGGGACAGGTACAGGATGGCAACAACAACTTCCCAAGTTACACCAGGAAAGCACAATCCCTCCATCAGTGCTCAGACTGTCCGCAATAGGCTGTGAGAGGCTGGACTGGGGGCTTGTAGGCCTGTTGTAAGACAGGTCCTCACAAGACATCACCGGCAACAACGTCGCCTATGGGTACAAACCCACCGTTGCTGGACCAGACAGGACTGGCAAAAAGTGCTCTTCACTGACGAGTCTCGGTTTTGTCTCACCAGGGGTGATGGTCGGAGATTTGCGTTTATCGTCGAAGGAATGAGCGTTACACCGAAGCCTGTACTCTGAAGCGGGATCGATTTGGAGGTGAAGGGTCTGTCATGGTCTGTGGCGGTGGGTCACAGCATCATCGGACTGAGCTTGTTGTCATTGCAGGCAATCTCAACGCTGTGCGTTACAGGGAATACATCCTCCTCCCTCATGTGGTACCCTTGCTTCAGGCTCATCCAGACATGACCCTCCAGCAAGACAGGAATGACAGTGTTCTGTGGCCACACCAGATACTGACTGTTACTTTTGATTTTGAAACCCCTTTGTTCAGGGACACATTATTCAATTTCTGTTAGTCACATGTCTGTGGAACTTGTTCAGTTTATGTCTCAGTTGTTGAAATATTTACACGTTAAGTTGATACGATGCCCATCCAACCCGGAAGCCAGCCGCACCAATGTGTCAGAGGAGACACCATACACCTGGCGACCATGTCAGCGTGCACTGCGCCCGGCCCACCACAGAAGTGGCTAGTGCGCGAGTTTGCTGAAAATAAACGCAGTTGACAGTGAAAGGATGTTGATTTTTTTTTGCTGAGTTTATATATTATTTTACACATTTTACCCCTTTTTTGGGGCACAAAACTGTTTTTAAACCCATACCGGGTTACGTTTAGACGAGTCCTGTGACACTTGTGGGGGTCGTAGAACAAAACGGAGAGTGTTCATGAGAGTCTCTGCTTTCGATACTTGGGTCATAGTTTGTTGCCCAAACTATTTCCAAAAATCGGTCTTAAGAAAACCTCTGTAGTGTTAGACATTTTCGTCTCCTGGTCTGACAAACAGCTCTGTATCCCTGTCACTTTTCACCGCAAATGCGGAAGGCCAACATGGGCGTATGTGGTGGATTGAGCCCATACAGAACAAAAAAACATATCTCTAGCTTAGACAGATTTTGATGGGGATTTTTTTATTATGTTAATCAACTCTATGGGGTTTTTTAAATCTGTGCCTTGAGGTCTGCAGCAGCATTGCTGATTTTTTCTTTCTTTTGCCCCTGGTAGTTAATTAATATATAATTACTTGATTAATACCCTTGTTTGGTGAAAGAATCCACTCAACTGGTGTCACAGGTCTAAATCCCTGATTATAGGGGAAGACTGAAAACCAGCAGTGCTAAAGACTGGGAGGCATAAATTCTTTCTGCCGTATACCATGCCAGGCTCATGTACTCTGTGCCAGTCCCATCGCTGTCTGACGTTGTCTATGCCACTATCTTTCATTATTACAACAACCACTTTAGCTGCTTTCAGGATATATAAACTATTCACAATTCTATACGTGAAGACTTGTATTTGTCTCGTGGTACATCATCCTTTTCATTGACACTTTCACGTAATGTCTCTTGAATGTTCAAAAGGGAGAGTTGGAGAAACTTTAGGCGTTGTCTGTGTTGGCCATGAAAAATTCAGCTCGTTCGCTCGTCTAAATGTTGTCCCAGCACAGAGCAATGGTACCATCTGCAAGTTACTTCCAACCTTCCGCCCCTAGTGATAGATAGGGATGGTAGCTATCCCAGGGAACATTTATTCAACAGAGAAGAGGGGGGGGTTGAAGGCATCCATATGGGACCCACTTAGCTAACATGATAAGGAGATGATTTGCAGAGTAAAAGGCATGTATGGGAGGATGTGTCACTTAGTGTTGGGCGGTGTAGAGAAGGGCCTGTGGGCCCGATACTCTTGTAAGTCTACCAAGACTAGCACGAGAAGGAAAATTAAATGTACCCCAACCCTGCTGTAGGCTACACTTAGGCACCCCATGCTATAAATTAATGTCATGTTTTTTTGTATAATGTGCTGTAAAACTTTTGTTTCCATTCCTGTGTGTCTCCACAGCCATGTTACGAGCGGGTGAAGGATTGGATACAACAGAATCTGGTGGCCCTGTGGATATTTGCCTTGTGTACGGCACTCACACAGGTACAGACACTGGTGACACAATTGTACTCTTCAGTGCACGTTGAAAGTGCTTTGAATGCTTATGCTACAGTGGGTAGCATTTTATAGTGATGTCTATTGACAGGGAACCATAACATCTTAGCTTCGCACCAGTAGATCGGTATCTGCTTTTCCGACTTTGCTATACAGACTCCATTCTAAATATTTGTGCATATGAACGTTTACTGTAGCTTGCATTGGGGGTCAGACTGAATGGCATGACAACAAAAGTCAGAGGAGTTGGTTAAAGCACATATTGAACAGATCTGGAACCAGGCTAATATCCCTAATAATTGATAAGAAATTAGATGATTTGAAAGTAGGCCTCAATTAACAATTACAGTGAAATCCAATTCAAATTCATGAGGTTGTTCCTTTTATTCTCAATGGAGACACTGGTCTTGTCCAAATACCCATACTAGCTTACTACACACTTAAACGGCATACTATTTAGCACATAAAAAGTATACAGTATGCCACGACTGCAACCTGCGTTGTGATAATTTCGTTGTTTGCTCTATAACCTGTTTATTCATGTGCCTTGCAACCGTGATATACAGGGCTAAACAATCAAAATAAATACAACCACACCTTTGTTTTATCACAAAATATAGCAACCTCTGTCCAGTGAAGTCCACAAAGCATATTGCATGTACAGTTAGTTACATGACTTACAGCATGGTAAAACAAGTTAATGTTTCAGACATTTTTGGACCACTTAACAACTGTCGCAAAGAAAACAACAGGATCTGCCTGCACTGTTCCAGCACCACTTTAACTTCAACATTTTAACATCAACACCACCTATGCTTAGTCTAATAGTGACAACGAAAAGATGCCAAAAACTATTTAGTCCAATCAACGTAAGCTAAATATGATGTGGCTGTCCATGGTTCTGATTTGTGTGTGTGTATGTGTGTGTGTGTAGAAAAACCTGTTTACTCACCCTACTTGTAGAGAAACACTAATGCCATCCTCCTCTCTTTCATGTTGACAAAACGTTCTATCACTCTGTCATACAGTACACGTTTTTATTTTTTGTTGTCCTCAGCTACCTGGCTAAAATGCTTGCTTGCTAGCCTAACGTCCGTTCATGGGCAACGTTAGCTAGTTAACATTAGACTTCTACATCTAGCTACATATTGAACTTTCATCCTTTCAGGCCAGGGGAACAACAATGTATAAATTAATGGTTGGATCAGAATCACAGTTATAATCATTGGCCAGTACAGATAATTAAGTTAAACCACAAGTCCAAATCACTATCTCCATCCATGGCCAATTTAGACATTGCTTACAATGCAATACTCGTGAGAATTTTAAGGAGAACAAAAACCACTTAGCCTACATTTGAACACCACCGCAGAAGCTTCGCTATTCGGCATCTTCCCAATTAAGTAGCCTAGTTTTGTCGTTTGGCTACTTGAAGAGAACTGGGGCCAATCACTCACAGCCACCTCTTCCCAACTTTGTGGAAAAGTGTGCATCGAATTCTACTGGATGAAGAGCCGAAATGAGTATAACATCCTGGCATTTAAACCATACTAGATTGAAAAAAGTCACGTACTAGAAAACGTTCTATTTTCTCATACTGAAAATGCATCTTGCACGATTGCGTTGTTTTGCGTTATTGGTTAATTTCGGTAGCAAATCCCCATATCCGATTATCAACTGTTGTCAAAGCCGTCATTACTATGAAATACGGGCTATTAAAGTATACTCGATTTTCTAAATGTCCCATACTATATTTAGGACACAAGTATGGGTATTCAGACACGACCACTTTATTGATGATGTAGTTGTGTCACATTGGTTTTGGTTGTGTATGTGTTCCCTTTGTTTAGATTCTGGGTTTGGTCTTCTCTATGACGATGTTCTGCCAAGCAGTCAAAGTGGAGACCTTCTACGCCTAGCAGCGTCCCCTCTTTGCCCCAAAGGACTCTGTGAATGAGTGAGGCACACACCTCTCTCTCTCTCTCTACTCTGTGACGGACCTTTCTCACCAACGACTCGCCGACCAATCCTCATGTAACATCTTCACAACGACCTGTACTGTATAACAAGCACAATGTACTATCGGGAGCCAATGGATGTTTTTTTGCTGAATTAAATGTTATTCGCTCATTTTGTGGTCAACATATATATGTAATATATAGGAGTAATCCTTTTTTAAAGATTTGTTTTAAATGATTTTGAATCATTCTATAATCTTAAGTGTTTTTGAAACGAGAGGAGAGCTAAGGAATGCAGGTCAAGAGTGCATTTATTAAGACAGGCCATATGAGTAGTAAAGTGCATGGCTCTTATAATGGTGTTAGTAAATGTTTGGCACATCCAAATCAACTTTTCCTTGAGTTTTTTTTATTTATTCCAACGTCAAAAGATACTGTAAATTATAGTGCATTGTAACAGTGAATTCATAATAATACTTATTTAATAAACAAGTTCATCTGTAGGGATTTACTATGTATACAATATAATAATATAAATCAGTATGGCAACTTCAATACTAAGAATGTCTGGATGTTCACAAAATATCCTGAAAATAGAAGATGGGTCCCTAGGCCCCATCTCGAGTTGCACAGATCAACAAAACCAACATGAGTCATCCTAGGCTACTAAATGTCTCTTGAGATCTGACTGTCACAGAATCTGTCAAGATCCTCGACAACGTCTCCCTGCTGTGGCCTAGGGGCATTTCTTTCCCACAGTTCTCATCAATATTATTTCATTCACATTGAGCCAACTTCTGTGTAACCCCATGAATAACCAGTCCCTGTGTCCCAGCTAGGTAGAACACACAGTCTTCCATACCAAATGCATGAGAACATCAGAGAACTCTGCAAAACAACCTTTGATTAGAAATGTTTTTGTGGGTTCACAATCTCTCTTGGTAGCTTGACATGTACTTTGATTGTCAGTGTCAGTGGAGTCTTGGTAGCAGCTGTGCATTTCTGTTTATACAATTAACACTGGGAAAATATATATATTTACAAAAAAATATATATGGGGGATTGGAAATGATAAAGACAATTACATTGATGGAAGCTATAATCTATCTGCAATATTAAAGCTGATCTACCCCCTTACAAAAACACTGGGAAAACTGCCTACATCTTCAGATGCTACAGTTAAACACTAGCCAGTGAGTGGTAGGTAACAGGTGTATTTCCTGTACACCACAACATCTATGACTGGACAGGCGTGCAAGCAACACACACACACACACACACACACACACACGCAGTCACACCGAGGTAGGGGAGACCAGAGTGGGGAACAAAGTAAGATTCATATTTTTTACATCACCATATATATCTACGTTTCTAGGACTTAACAGGCTGTGGGGTTAACTATTACACAGTCTTCAATAGTAAGACTTTGTGGTAATAAAACAAAGATGATTTGAAACTGATACTTGGTTGAAAATACACCAAATTGACAAATATGTAATATTGACCAAAAAACGCAAAATAGACAAATTCATTTAGCCTATTTTCTATTAGCATTTAAGTATGAATTTGACTTTTTTCTCTTAGTTTTTCTACGGTATTTATTTATTTAACATTTTGCGGGATGAAATCTCTTGAGATGCACCATCTTGTTTTCAAGTGTCCAAATGAGAAAAACAAACAATACTTAATAACAATAATAATATGGCAACTACTGGTTAATAATAATTAAATAATAATAAAAACTTACCTCTACAGCATAAAAATATTTTGTACAACTACTAATAGGCCTAAAATGAATAAAAACTGCTAAACTACAAACTATTAAACATAAGTACCTATAATACATAGCCTACATGCATACATATTTACAAATATCTTATCATTTAGGGTGTATTGGGTTAAAACACGCTTTGGTGTTTACATTTCACTTCCTTAAGTTAGACTATATTTTTGGATGGCACGACAATGGGCCTCAGGATCTCGTTACGGTATCTCTGTGCATAGAAATTAGCATTGCTTATGAAACCAACACTTTACATTTTGCTTAAATTTTGTTCAGTATATATTTACTTTAGGGTCTCAAAACCCATTGCATGACCACCAAACCTCCCCCAGTCACTACAGGCACCCTAAAGGTTATACTAAAATGTTTCACATATCAAAGGGCTATATATTATTTCCTTTGAGCATTGAACAAATGTCCGCACATGCTTTTCTCCCCCCTACTCTCGCCACCTTGTTGAGACCTCTGCAATTGCGCCTCGAGTTCATCATAGGCCTACTTTCTGCATGCCTCTCCCTCCACTCAGCGGAGCCATACTTCATTCCCATGTTCGCTTGCTTTCTCCCTTCCCGCGCTTGATCAATAAAACATGCGCTCGCGGTCGCTCTCTTTCACCTCTCCACTCCCTCGTCTCTCTGAAGCCGCTGACTGAGTTGATGAAACAGCAAAGACAGAGAGCTGACCGAGAGCTGCAAACATGACAATGGTTGAACTGGAGATATTTCACAGTCTGCTTGTCCTAGGAGTACAGTCGTGGCCAAAAGTTTTGAGAATGACACAAATATAAATTTTCACAAAGTCTGCTGCCTCAGTTTGTATGATGGCAATTTGCATATACTCCAGAATGTTGTGAAGAATGATCAGATGAATTGCAATTAATTGCAAAGTCCCTCTTTGCCATGCAAATTAACTGAAAAAAACATTTCCACTGCATTTCAGCCTTGCCACAAAAGGACCAGCTGACATCATGTCAGTGATTCTCTCGTTAACACAGGTGTGAGTGTTGACTAGGACAAGGCTGGAGATCACTCTGTCATGCTGATTGAGTTCGAATAACAGACTGCAAGCTTCAAAAGGTGGGTGGTGCTTGGAATCATTGGTCTTCCTCTGTCAACCATGGTTACCTGCAAGGAAACACGTGCCATCATCATTGCTTTGCACAAAAAGGGCTTCACAGGCAAGGATATTGCTGCCAGTAAGATTGCACCTAAAGCAACCATTTATCAGATCATCAAGAACTTCAAGGAGAGCGGTTCAACTGTTGTGAAGAAGGTTTCAGGGCGCCCAAGAAAGTTCAGCAAGCGCCAGGACCATCTCCTATAGTTGATTCAGCTGCGGGATCGGGGCACCACCAGTACAGAGCTTGCTCAGGAATGGCAACAGGCAGGTTGCATCTGCACATACAGTAAGGCGAAGACTTTTGTAGGATGGCCTGGTGTCAAGAAGGGCAGCAAAGAAGCCACTTCTCTCCAGGAAAAACATCAGGGACCGACTAATATTCTGTAAGAGGTACGGGGATTGGACTGCTGAGGACTGGGGTAAAGTCATTTTCTCTGATCCCCTTTCCGATTGTTTGGGGCATCCGGAAAAAAGCTTGTCCGGAGAAGACAAGGTGAGCGCTATCATCAGTCCTGTGTCATGCCAACAGTAAAGCATCCTGAGACCATTCATGTGCGGGGTTGCTTCTCAGCCAAGGGAGTGGGCTCACTCACAATTTTGCCTAAGAACCCAGCCATGAATAAAGAATAGTACCAACACATCCTCCGAGAGCAACTTCTCCCAACCATCCAGGAACAGTTTGGTGACGAACAAAGCCTTTTCCAGCATGATGGAGCACCTTGCCACAAGGCAAAAGTGATAACTAAGTGGCCCGGGGAACAAAACATCGATATTTTAGGTCCATGGCCAGGAAACTCCCCAGACCTTAATCCCATTGAGAACTTGTGGTCAATCCTCAAGAGAGGGGTGGGCAAAGAAAAACCCACAAATTCTGACAAACTCCAAGCATTGATTATGCAAGAATGGGCTGCCATCAGTCAGCATGTGGCCCAGAAGTTAATTGACAGCATGCCAGGGCGGATTCAGAGGTCTTGAAAAAGAAGGGTCAACACTTCAAATATTGACTCTTTGCATCAATTTCATGTAATTGTCAATAAAAGCCTTTGACACTTATGAAATGCTTGTAATTATACTTCAATATTCCATAGTAGCATCTGACAAAAATATCTAAAGACACTGAGGCAGCAGACCTTGTGAAAATTAATATTTGCGTCATTCTCAAAAATGTTGGCTACGAGTGTACATCCCCTGTATTGTCCTGGAGTCTGAAGTCTTCTAATATATTTTCTATTAAATAAAATGTCAGTGTTTGTTCATTACAACCACTTAATTTGTGTGGTGTCTAAAGGTAGGTAATGCCCAAGGCTACATTGTGCACAGCTCTGTTCCTTGAGTGCTGCATGCAGATTTTCATTGTCGCTTTTTTATTGGGACTGATTTCTACTTTGAAACAGGTGTGCATACTCTCCAGCCAGTCACAATAAAGTACCAGGTAGAAACTAGAATCAGTTGCGCGTTCAGCAGGACTCGTGATTTTGGAAAATGGAAATATGTTATGTAGAACAAGGAATCATGTCGGCTCTATGGCTTTCTGCAACGTTCGTCAACGTTTGGCAACTGAACGTGGTGCAGCCCTTGTGGACTTGAGGGCCTGAGTTGTGCACCCCTGCTATAGAATGATGACATTTCCAACTGAAGGCAAAATCAACAAATATCCCACTTGCTTTAACCTGCATAATATCTTATTGTCAAAATTAATATATTACCACGGCTGAATTTCTGTAGTTCAATGCTTCCATTGTCTCCCCCCTTCTGGCTATTGGGCTAAAAATCCATATTGCGGTCTCAAAATAAATATGGCAAGGTAAGCGAGCCCAGATAAAATTAACAAACTTGCAAAGAGGCAAAGACGTAGGACTATTCATAACAAACGTTAAATTGTATTACCAGGTACTAGCATTTCATACATTTGTTTAGACAATATTCTTCCACCTCCACTGGCTAAGTATGGAGATACATATGGTGTCTCTCCTATTGCACGGGAAGGGGTGGTCTTCACTGATAAATTCTTTGAACAATGTTAAACTACGCTTTGGTCCTATTATTGCTCACACAATTTCTATTTGGCACAAAATAGAATAAGTATGTTAACTGGGAATCGAAATGACAGGCCATACACAATAATGCTTTACAATCTGTAGGGCAGCCTTTTGCATCCCCCCCAAAGGTTCAAATGTGGAATCTGTACCCTTGCCGATATCATGGACAGTAATGGTTTGAGAACATTAAAGATTTCAAAGACACACATTACCAGGTAACTCCCCCCCCCCCCCATATTTACAATTTACGTCAGCTTTGCTGGCCAATGACGTCCCTTGGGAAACCCAACTACCGAATCATCCAATGATGGAATTTATGAATCATTTAAAATGGGCTCCCGAAAGGACTGATCACTATAATATATATATGAAAACCTTTATATATGCTGAGCTAGCCATTAGTATGGTCCACAGATCTACTGTAACTGACCCGGAAAAATATGGCCATGGCATCCCGTAATCCGAACCATCAACCGTATACATTTAAAATTTGTTCACAGGTTGTATTTACCACCAAGAAAACGTTTTAGCATGAAAATGGCCCCAACTCCCAACTGTTCACTGTGTCCCCTAAATCACGTAGGCACATTCCTTCATATGGTGTGAGAGTGCCCTGCAGTTAAATGCTTCTGGGACAAAGTTATAAAAATTATTTGGAAGTAAATGTATGTAAATATTCAATGCATTGCATCTGATGTGTTAGTTAATAAGAAGATAGCTCCCTGAATCTCTCAATCAGAGACGATTACTACCGACAGGCAGCACTGCCGCAAAACAATATATGTTGGCTCTTAGATGGCAATCAACCCACTTTCTTCCAATTCACCAGTGGATAGAGTTCATATTTGAAGAATCTCAAGAAACTTTTTTGGTTACTACATGATTCCATATGTGTTGTTTCATAGTTTTGATGGATTCACTATTATTCTACAATGTAGAAAATAGTAAAATATAAAGAAAGACCCTTGAATGAGTAGGTGTGTCCAAACTTTTGACTGGTACTGTATACAGTTGAAGTCAGAAGTTTACATACACTTATGTAGGAGTCATTAAAACCAATTTTTCAACCACTCCACAAATTTCTTGTTAACAAACTATAGTTTTGGCAAGTCGGTTAGGACATCTACTTTGTAAATGACACAAGTAATTTTTCCAACAATTGTTTACAGACAGATTATTCCACTTATAATTGACTGTATCACAATTCCAGTGGGTCAGAAGTTTACATACACTAAGTTGACTGTGCATTAAACAGCTTGGAAGAGCTTTATAAGTTTCTGATAGGCTAATTGACAACATTTGAGTCAATTGGAGGTGTACCTGTGGATGTATTTCAAGGCCTACCTTCAAACTCAGAGCCTCTTTTCTTGACATCATACGAAAATCTAAAGAAATCAGCCAAGAAAATTTGTAGACCTCCACAAGTCTGGTTCATCCTTGGGAGCAATTTCCAAATGCCTGAAGGTACCATCCGTACAAACAATAGTACGCAAGTATAAACACCATGGGACCACACAGCCATCATACCGCTCAGGAAGGAGATGCGTTCTGGTTCCTAGAGATGAACGTACTTTGGTATGAAAAGTGCAAATCAGTCCCAGAACAACAGCAAAGGATCTTGTGAAGATGCTGGAAGAAACAGGTACAAAAGTATCTATATCCACTGTAAAACTAATCCTATATCGACATAACCTGAAATGCCGCTCAGCAAGGAAGAAGCCACTGCTCCAAAACCGCCATAAAAAAGCCAGACTACGGTTTGCAACTGCACATTGGAACAAAGATCATACTTTTTGAAGAAATGTCCTCTGGTCTGATAAAACAAAAATAGAACTGTTTGGCCATAATGACCATCGTTATGTTTGGAGTAAAAAGGGGGAGGATTGCAAGCCGAAGAACACCATCCCAACTGTGAAGCACGGCTGTGGCAGCATCATGTTGTGGGGGTGCTTTGCTGCAGGAGAGACTGGAGCACTTCACAAAATAGATGGCAAACTGAGAAAGGAAAATGATGTGGATATATTGAAGCAACATCTCAAGACATCTGTCAGCAAGTTCAAGCTTGGTCGCAAATCAAATGTATTTATATAGCCCTTCGTACATCAGCTGATATCTCAAAGTGCTGTACAGAAACCCAGCCTAAAACCCCAAACATCAAGCAATGCAGGTGTAGAAGCACGGTGGCTAGGAAAAACTCCATAGAAAGGCCAAAACCTAGGAAGAAACCTAGAGAGGAACCAGGCTATGTGGGGTGGCCAGTCTTCTTCTGGCTGTGCCGGGTGGAGATTATAACAGAACATGGCCAAGATGTTCAAATGTTCATAAATGACCAGCATGGTCCAATAATAATAAGGCAGAACAGTTGAAACTGGAGCAGCAGCACAGCCAGGTGGACTGGGGACAGCAAGGAGTCATCATGTCAGGTAGTCCTGAGGCATGGTCCTAGGGCTCAGGTCCTCCAAGAGAGAGAAAGAAAGAGAGAATTAGAGAGAGCACACTTAAATGAGTCTTCCAAATGGACAATGACCCCAAGCATACTTCCAAAGTTGTGGCAAAATGGCTTAAGGACAACAAAGTCAAGGTATTGGAGTGGCCATCACAAAGCCCTGACCTCAATCCTATAGAAAATTTGTGGGCAGAACTGAAAAAGTGTGTGTGAGCAAGGAGGCCTACAAACCTGACTCTGTTACACCAGCTCTGTCAGGTGGAATGGGCCAAAATTCACCCAACTTATTGTGGGAAGCTTGTGGAAGGCTACCCAAAACGTTTGACCCAAGTTAAACAATTTAAAGACAATGCTACTAAATACTAATTGAGTGAATGTAAACTTCTGACCCACTGGGAATGTGATGAAAGAAATAAAAGCTGAAATAAATCATTTTCTCTACTATTATTCTGCCATTTCACATTCTTAAAATAAAGTGATCCTAACAGACCTAAGACAGGGCATTTTTACTGTGATTAAATGTCAGGAATTGTGAAAAACTGAGTTTAAATGTATTTGGCTAAGGTGTATGTAAACTTCTGACTTCAATTGTATATACACTACCATTCAAAAGTTTGGTGTCACTTAGAAATGTCCTTGATTTTGAAAGAAAAGCTATTTTTTTGTCTATTAAAATAACATGAAATTGATCAGAAATACAGTGTAGACATTTTTAATGTTGTAAATGACTATTGTAAATGACTATTTAATGGAATATCTACATAGGTGTACAGAGGCCCATTATCAGCAACCATCACTCCTGTGTTCCATTGGCACGTTGTGATTTTTAAATGCTAATTGATTAGAAAACCCTTTGCAATTATGTTAGCACAGCTAAAAACTGTTGTCCTGATTAAAGAAGCAATAAAACTGTCCTTCTTTAGACTAGTTGAGTAGCTGGAGCATCAGCATGTTGGTTTAGATTACAGGCTCAAAATGGCAAGAAACAAAGAACTTTCTTCTGAAACTCATCAGTCTATTCTTGTTCTGAGAAATGAAGGCTATTCCATGCGAGAAATTGCCAAGAAACTGAAGATCTTGTACAACGCTGTGTACTGCTCCCTTCACAGAACAGCGCAAACTGGCTCTAACCAGAATAGAAAGAGGAGTGGGAGGCCCTGGTGCACAACTGAGCAAGAGGACAAGTACACTAGAGTGTCTAGTTTGAGAAACAGACACCTCACAAGTCCTCAACTGGCAGCTTCATTAAATAGCACCCGCAAAACATCAGTCTCAACATCAACAGTGACGAGGCGACTCTAGGATGCTGGCCTTCTAGGCAGAGTTCCTCTGTCCAGTATCTGTGTTCTTTTGCCCATCTAAATCTTTTCAGATTATTGGCCATTCTGAGATAAGGCTTTTTCTTTGCAACACTGCCCAGAAGGCCAGCATCCCGGAGTCGCCTCGTCACTGTTGACATTGAAACTGGTGTTTCATCTTCCAGCAGTGTCTTTTTTCTGGCCACTCTTCCGTAAAGCCCAGCTCTGTGGAGTGTACGGCTTAAAGTGGTCCTATTGACAGATACTCCAATCTCCGCTGTGGAGCTTTGCAGCTCCTTCAGGGTTATCTTTGGTCTCTTTGTTGCCTCTCTGATTAAAGCTCTCCTTACCTGGTCTGTGAGTTTTGGTGGGCGGCCCTCTCTTGCGCAGGTTTGTTGTGGTGCCATATTCTTTCTGTTTTAATAATAGATGTAATGGGGCTCTGTGGGATGTTCAAAGTTTCGGATATGTTTTTATTATGCAACCCTGATCTGTACTTCTCCACAACTTTGTCCCTGACCTGTTTGGAGAGCTCCTTGGTCTTCATAGTGCCGCTTGTTTGGTTGTGCCTCTTGCTTAGTGGTGTTTGCTGACTCTGGGGCCTCTCAGAACAGGTGCATATATACTGAGATCATGTGACATGTCATGTGACACTTAGATTGCTCACAGTTTAACGTTTTAAAACTAATTATGTGACTTCTGAAGGTAATTGGTTGCACCAGATATTATTTTGGGGATTCATTACTTTTTGAAACATTAGTATTTCTTTTTTTCACTTCACTCATTTTTACCATTTTATGTCCTTTCCATGATATCCAAATAAAAATGTATTAAATTACAGGTTGTAATGGAACAAAATAGGAAGAACGCCAAGGGGGGAATACTTTCGCAAGGCACTGTATTTGCATGATTTAGCATAATTAATTAATCATTACCGTTTTGTTTCATCCATGTGACAGGCCAATACGGGTTCATAACATGTGACAGACCGACCAATACATCACGAGGCTTCTTTCTCTCTAAACTTAGACCTTGAAACTGAGATATCTTTAGTTCATTCTCAAAGCGCGGTCTGGGCGTACTGCCAAATTGCAGCTAATGATAGTGAGGATTTGTGCATGAACACAGAAATTGGTTATTAGAACAGCACATTAATAGAAGACAGAAATTAATTAGAAGAAAAGCACAAACATTAAAATTCCCATTACAGTTTCTTCAAGTGCAGTCACAAAACCATCAAGCGCTATGATGAAACTAGCTCTCATGAGGACCGCCACAGGATAGGAATACACAGAGTTACCTCTGCCACAGAGGATAACTTCCAGCCTCAGAAATTGCAGCCCAAATAAAGGCTTCACAGAGTTCAATTAAAAGACACATCTCAAAATCAACTGTTCAGAGGAGATTGCGTGAATCAGGCCTTCATGGTCGAATTGCTACAAAGAAACCACTACTAAAGGACACCAATAATAATAAGAAACTTGCTTGGGTCAAGACACACGAGCAACGGACATTAGACCGGTGGAAATCTGTCCTTTGCCCTGATGAGTCCCAAATGTGTGATTTTTGGTTCCAACTGCCGTGTCTTTGTGAGACGCATAGTAGGTGAAGGGATTATCTCCGCATGTGTGGTTCCCACCGTGAAAACACTGCTCAAAAAATAAAGGGAACACTAAAATAACACGTCCTAGATCTGAATGAATGAAATATTCTTATTAAATACTTTTTTCTTTACATAGTTGAATGACAACAAAATCACACAAAAAGTATCAATGGAAATCAAATGTATCAACCCATGGAGGTCTGGATTTGGAGTCACACTCAAAATTAAAGTGGAAAACCACACTACAGCCTGATCCAACTTTGATGTAATGTCCTTAAAACAAGTCAAAATGAGGCTCAGTAGTGGGTGTGGCCTCCACGTGCCTGTATGACCTCCCTACAACACCTGGGCATGCTCCTGATGAGGTGGCGGATGGTCTCCGAAGGGATCTCCTCCCAGACCTGGACTAAAGCATCCACCAACTCTTGGACAGTCTGTGGTGCAACGTGGCGTTGGTGGATGGAGCGAGACATGATGTCCCAGATGTGCTCAATTGGATTCAGGTCTGGGGAAAGGGCGGGCCAGTCCATAGCATCAATGCCTTCCTCTTGCAGGAACTGCTGACACACTCCAGCCACATGAGGTCTAGCATTGTCTTGCATTAGGAGGAACCCAGGGCCAACCACACCAGCATATGGTCTCACAAGGGGTCTGAGGATCTCATCTCGGTACCTAATGGCAGTCAGGCTACCTCTGGCGAGCACATGGAGGGCTGAGCGACCCCCCAAAGAAATGCCACCCCACACCATGACTGACCCGCCGCCAAACCGGTCATGCTGGAGGATGTTGCAGGCAGCAGAACGTTCTCCACGGCGTCTCCAGACTCTGTCACATCTGTCACGTGCTCAGTGTGAATCTGCTTTCATCTGTGAAGAGCACAGGGCGCCAGTGGCGAATTTGCCAATCTTGGTGTTTTCTGGCAAATGCCAAACGTCCTGCACGGTGTTGGGCTGTAAGCACAACAGACTTGGAGTTACATTGTGTTGTTTAAGTGTTCCCTTTATGTGCGTTTCTATCTCAGTGTATTACATAGAACAGTAATTAGCGAGTGCATTAGCATGTATTATGCAGCATTATCATAGTTATGCTTCAAAGTTATCAAGGTTACATTTCCATCCACGTTTTGTTATATGATCATGTGTAATAACTGTCAGACCATATAACTCAACCTGACTATTTGGACAAGCTTATTCCATCAGTAGTTCTCACTCACGCGGGTGATGTGGAGGTAAACCCAGGCCCTGCATGTCCCCAGGCACCCTCATTTGTTGACTTCTGTGATCGAAAAAGCCTTGGTTTCATGCATGTCAACATCAGAAGCCTCCTCCCGAAGTTTGTTTTACTCACTGCTTTAGCACACTCTGCCAACCCTGATGTCCTTGCCGTGTCTGAATCCTGGCTTAGGAAGGCCACCAAAAATTCTGAGACTATAACTATAACATTTTCCGTCAAGATAGAACTGCCAAAGGGGGTGGAGTTGCAATCGACTGCAGAGATAGCCTGCAAAGTAATGTCATACTTTCCAGGTCCATACCCAAACAGTTCGAACTACTAATTAAAATAATTACTCTCTCCAGAAATAAGTTTCTCACTGTTGCCGCCTGCTACCGACCCCCCTCAGCTCCCAGCTGTGCCCTGGACACCATTTGTGAATTGATCGCCCCCCATCTCGCTTCAGAGTTTGTTCTGTTAGGTGACCTAAACTGGGATATGCTTAACACCCCGGCAGTCCTACAATCTAAGCTAGATGCCCTCAATCTCACACAAATCATCAAGGAACCCACCAGGTACAACCCTAAATCTGTAAACAAGGGCATCCTCATAGACGTTATCCTGACCAACTGGCCCTCCAAATACACCTCCGCTGTCTTCAATCAGGATCTCAGCGATCACTGCCTCATTGCCTGTATCCGCTACGGGTCCGCAGTCAAACGACCACCCCTTATCACTGTCAAACGCTCCCTAAAACACTTCTAATCAACCTGGCCTGGGTATCCTGGAAGGATATTGACCTCATCCCGTCAGTTGAGGATGCCTGGTCATTCTTTAAAAGTAACTTCCTCACCATCTTAAGCATGCTCCGTTCAAAAAATGCAGAACTAAGAACAGATATAGCCCTTGGTTCACTCCAGACCTGACTGCCCTCGACTAGCACAAAAACATCCTGCGGCGGACTGCAATAGCATCGAATAGTCTCCGCGATATGCAACTGTTCAGGGAAGTCAGGAGAGCAAAGGCCAGCTTTTTCAAGCAGAAATTTGCATCCTGTAGCTCTAACTCCAAAAAGTTCTGGGACACTGTTCTGGGACACCATGGAGAACAAGAGCACCTCCTCCCAGCTGCCCACTGCACTGAGGCCAGGTAACACGGTCACCACTGATAAATCCATGATAATTGAAAACTTCAACAAGCATTTCTCAACGGCTGGCCATGCCTTCCTCCTGGCTACTCCAACCTCGGCCAACAGCTCCGCCCCCCCAGCAGCTACTCGCCCAAGCCTCCCCAGCTTCTCCTTTACCCAAATCCGGATAGCAGATGTTCTGAAAGAGCTGCAAAACCTGGACCCGTACAAATCAGCTGGTCTTGACAATCTGGACCCTCTATTTCTGAAACTATCCGCCGCCATTGTCACAACCCCTATTACCAGCCTGTTCAACCTCTCTTTCATATCGTCTTGAGATCCCCAAGGATTGGAAAGCTGTGCAGTCACCCCCCTCTTCAAAGGGGGAGACACCCTGGACCCAAACTGTTACAGACCTATATCCATCCTGCCCTGCCTATCTAAGGTTTTCGAAAGCCTAGTCAACAAACAGATCACTGACCATCTCAAATCCCACCGTACCTTCTCCGCTGTGCAATCTGGTTTCCGAGCCGGTCACGGGTGCACCTCAGCCACGCTCAAGGTACTAATCGATATCATAACCTCCATCGATAAAAGACAGTACTGTGCAGCCGTCTTCATCGACCTGGCCAAGGCTTTCGACTCTGTCATTCACCATATTCTTATCGACAGACTCAGTAGCCTCGGTTTTTCTAATGACTGCCTTGCCTGGTTCACCAACTACTTTGCAGACAGAGTTCAGGGTGTCAAATCAGAGGGCATGTTGTCCTGTCCTCTGGCAGTCTCTATGGGGGTGCCACAGGGTTCAATTCTCGTGCCGACTCTTTTCTCTGTATATATTAATGATGTTGCTCTTGTTGCGGACGATTCCCTGATCCACCTCTACGCAGACGACTCCATTCTGTATACTTCTGGCCCTTCCTTGGACACTGTGCTATCTAACCTCCAAACGAGCTTCAATGGCCTCCAACTGCTCTTAAACGCTAGTAAAACCAAATGCATGCTTTTCAACCGTTTGCTGCTGCACCCGCACGCCCGACTAGCGTCACCACCCTGGATGATTCCGACCTAGAATATGTGGATATCTATAAGTACCTAGGTGTATGGCTAGATTGTAAACTCTCCTTCCAGACTCATATCAAACATCTCCAATCTAAAATCAAATCTAAAGTCTGCTTTCTATTCCGCAACAAAGCCTCCTTCACTCACGCCGCCAAACTTACCCTAGTAAAACTGACTATCCTACCGATCCTCGACTTTGGCGGTCATCTACAAAATAGCTTCCAATACTCTACTCAGCAAACTGGATGCAGTTTATCACAGTGCCATCCGTTTTGTTACTAAAGCACCTTATACCACCCACCACTGGGACCTGTATGCTCTAGTCGGCTGGTCCTCGCTACATATTCGTCGCCAGACCCACTGGCTCCAGGTCATCTACAAGTCCATGCTAGGTAAAGCTCTGCCTTATCTCAGTTCACTGGTCACGATGGCAACACCCACCGGTAGCATGCGCTCCAGCAGGTGTATCTCACTGATCATCCCTAAAGCCAACACCTCATTTGGCCACCTTTCCTTCCAGTTCTCTGCTGCCTGTGACTGGAATGAATTGCAAAAATCGCTGAAGTTGGAGACTTTTATCTCCCTCACCAACTTTAAACATCTGCTATCTGAGCAGCTAACCGATCGCTGCAGCTGTACATAGTCCATCGGTAAATAGCCAACCCAATTGACCTACCTCATCCCCATACTGTTTTTATTTATTTACTTTTCTGCTCTTTTGCACACCAGTATCTCTACCTGCACATGACCATCTGATCATTTATCACTCCAGTGTTAATCTGCTAAATTGTAATTATTCACCTACCTCCTCATGCCTTTTGCACACAATGTATATATACTCTTTGTTTCTTTTTTTCTACTGTGTTATTGACTTGTTTATTGTTTACTCCATGTGTAACTCTGTGTTGTTGTCTGTTCACACTGCTATGCTTTATCCTGGCCAGGTCGCAGTTGTAAATGAGAACTTGTTCTCAACTAGCCTACCTGGTTAAATAAAGGTGAAATAAAATAAAAATGCCACCAAATGTAATTTTTACAGCAAATGACAAAATAGGCCACTGTCACTGAATATTTTATGTGGATATTCACAAAACATCCAAGCTAATTATGACAATGACTTGTCGTCACATTCAATATTTGCTGTGTGCAACTCAACTCTCAGAACAGTGCGTGTAGCATTTGCAAACATCAACCGTTAGTCTAACATCTACTGGCAGCTGAACAATACAACACAGCCCTAATTAACATTGAGTTCATTTCTTAGAACTAAAGACCTCAACAGAGCTCACATTGTTCAATATAAGGTCACATTTGTATTGTGAATTATCTCTAGGTAATGGCTGAAGTTGATCATTTTGATATGAGCTGCATGTTCTCTCGTTATATTATTCTTAAACATTCTTGGATAAAAATAAATATAAAAAATCTAACCAGCCCCAAGGGAATCTTCCAGACTCCAAATGAGATGCATCATCATCGTGCATCACAGTCACGTCCCAACCTTCTCTGCCTTTCTGGGATTGCACCAGAATTCCCATAATAATATCTCTCAAATCTCTAAAGCATTATGGATAGTCTGATGTTGGGTGGGTTGAAAAAACGTACGCACAAAGCTGAAAAAACCCTACATATGTCAAATAGATTAGATATATCTTAATCAAACTAGAATTATGGATGTCATTGAGGATGTTTTCAATTTTTGTTGTTGTTGATAACACCATGGTAAATTCTGAAAATATGCCTATTATACAGAGGTCCAAAAGTATTTAAAATTACAAAATTTTCATCGATATCGGGTGAACCTTTTGGAAATTACAGAACTTTTTGGACATTTTAGGGAAGCCAAAGTATTTGGACAAATTCACTTATGTTTAAAATAAATAGATAATTATTTCACCTTTATTTAACCAGGTAGCCTAGTTGAGAACAAGTTCTCATTTACAACTGCGACCTGGCCAAGATAAAGCATAGCAGTGTGAACAGACAACAACACAGAGTTACACATGGAGTAAACAATAAACAAGTCAATAACACAGTAGAAAAAAAAGAAAAAAATAGTATATATACATTGTGTGCAAAAGGCATGAGGAGGTAGGTGAATAATTACAATTTAGCAGATTAACACTGGAGTGATAAATGATCAGATGGTCATGTGCAGGTAGAGATACTGGTGTACAAAAGAGCAGAAAAGTAAATAAATAAAAACAGTGTGGGGATGAGGTAGGTCAATTGGGTGGGCTATTTACCGATGGACTATGTACAGCTGCAGCGATCGGTTAGTTGCTCAGATAGCAGATGTTTAAAGTTGGTGAGGGAGATAAAAGTCTCCAACTTCAGCGATTTTTGCAATTGGTTCCAGTCATAGGCAGCAGAGAACTGGAAGGTGTATTAAAGTAGTCAAACGTTTAGTATTTGGTCCCATATTCCTCACACGCAATGACTACAACATGCTTGTGACTCTACCAACTTGTTGGATGCATTTGCTGTTTGTTTTGGTTGTGTTTCAGATTTTTGTCTGCTACCATGATTACAAATAAACAAGAATCGTGAATATTTGTATTTTTGTATTTATTAAGGATCCGCATTAGCTGCTGCCAAACATTGCACTCAAAACAAAATATAAAAACACTACATCATATTGCATTATTATGCCACTAAATATCGACAGTACAATACAATACCACCATACAACAATATTACAATGAACGTGTGTGTAGAGTGTGTGTGCTAGCGTTTGTGTGAGTATGCGTGTGTCTGTTCTTGTGTGTGTGCATCTCTTCACAGTCCCCGCTGTTCCATAAGGTGTATTTTCATACATTTTTTGTAGTCATGGCTCTATGCAGTCATGGCTTTATGTAGTCTTGACTCTATGTAGTCTGTTCTTGACTTGGGGATTGTGAAGAGACCTCTGGTGGGGTATACATGGGTGCCCGAGCTGTGTACTAGTAGTTTAAACAGACACCTCAGATGCGTTCAGCATGTCAACACTTCTTACAAAAACAAGTAGTGATGAAGTCAATCTCTCCTCCACTTTGAGCCATGAGAGATGTACATGCATATTATTAATGTTAGCTCGTCGTGTACATTTAAGGGCCAGCCGTGCTGCCCTGTTCTAAGCCAATTGTAATTTTCCGTGGTCCCTCTTTGTGGCACCTGACCACACGACTGAACAGTAGTCCAGGTGCGACAAAACTAGGGACTGTACGACCTGCCTTGTTGATAGTGTCAGAGAAACGGTTTATTATGGACAGACTTCTCCCTATCTTAGCTCCTGTTGTGTCAACCTGTTTTGACCATGACAGTTTACAATCCAGGGTTACTCCAAGCAGTTCATTGAATCAGAGCCAGGAGAATGGTACCTACCCCAATGCATAGTGCCAACTGTAAAGTTTGGTGAAGGAAGAATAATGGTCTGGGGCTGTTTTTCGTGGTTCAGGTTTGGCCCCTTAGTTCCAGCGAAGGGAAATCTTAATGCTACATCATACAATGACATTCTAGACGATTCTGTGCTTCCAACTTGGTAGCAACGGTTTGGGTAAGGCCCTTTCCTGTTTCAGCATGACAATCCCCCCCGTGCACAAAGCCAGGTCCATACCAAAATGGTTTGCTGAGGTTGGTGTGGAAGAACTTCACTGGCCTGCACAGAGCCCTGATCTCAACCCCATGGAACACCTTTGGGATGAATTGGAACGCTGACTGCGAGCCAGGCTTAATCGCCAAACATCAGTGCCTGAACCTCACTAATGCTCGAGGCTAAATGGAAGCAAGTACCTGCAGCAATGTTCCAACATGTAGTGCCTCTAACTTTCTCACTCATCATTAATCATGATTCATTCATGATTTTCCATAATCATGGTAGCATCTACATTAATGTAAAAGTGCTTAGAAACATATATTCTTATTTGCAATTAAAGTGATGACAAAATGACACAATACTTTATTTGCCATTAATTTCTATTGGGCACAAAATAATCTGAAACAAACTAAACAAACTGCAAATGCATCCAACAAGCTTGTAGACTCAAGCTTGATATAGTTTATTTAACCTTTATTTAACCAGGAAGGGCTCATTGAGATTAAAATCTCTTTTTCAAGATAGGCAGCATCAAGTCATTACAAAAACATTACAGACAGACATGAAAAACTACAAGTAATCTAGTAAATACCATTGAATTCACAAGAGTATAAAACAGCAAATTAAAAACATTGACAGGTCAGGGAATCAAAATCCTTCATCAGTGATTTAAAAACACCAATCAGGACAAGTTCTTCCAGTTTAAAAGTATTTGGTAAGGTGTTCCAAGACGATGGAGGAGAGTACATAAAGTAGTCATTGCGTGCTAGGGATATGGGACCAAACCAACTTCATACTACATTAATACACATAAATGAATTTGTCCAAATACTTTTAGCCCCCTTATTTTATGGAACCATGTACAAAAGGTACTGTAATTTCTAAAAATGTTTATTTAGCAGACATGCTTATCCGGAGCGATTTACAGGAGCAATTAGGGTTAAGTGCCTTGCTCAAAGGCATGTCGACAGATGTCACCTAGTCGGTTTGGGTATTCGAACATTTCAGTTACTGGCCCAATGCTCTTAACCTCTAGGCTACCTGCCACCAGATATGGATGAAAATACCCTCAAATTAAAGATGGCATTTTAACCTCATAGTCACTGTAGAATTTAAAATCCAAAGTGCAATACCTCAATCAAAATGGATCAGTTCCCATTGCTTTCCTTAGATGATTGACACAAGGCCAGGATCCTCCCCCCACCCCCCCAGCTGCTGTAATAAATGAGGAAAGCTGTTTGATCTAACAAAGAGGTCTGGTCCTGGCAGAGGATGTTATGGGCGTTCTGGTGTACAGCTGACGTCGGCAGATAACGCCCTCTGGGGTGTCCTAAGAGCCTGTGTAACGACATTTAAACTTAAGCGCCTCTGTTCAGCTACAGTAGACACGTGGTCCAGTTTCCTCTCGTGTCGGCAGTAGAGTGCTGCTATGTTCTATGGCATCAGTTGGTTGAAGCAAGTTCAGTTGGCAGCTTGGCACCACCGTCTTTGCAGATGTCATTCCAGCAAGGTTCTAGCCTACATCAGGGACCATATGCATCAAGCATCTCAAGAGTAGGAGTGCCGATTTAGGGTTAGTTTTATTTTCTACCTCGTAAAAGGATGCTATATGAATACGGGTACAGGGCTATTCAATTCCAGCCTTTTCCCTGACAGTTAATAATTGATTGACCAGTTCCCCCACCTGGTAGCCAAGGAACTGTCTGCAGATAAGTCATAATAATAATTATAGCCAAGCACTTCTCATAGCCCGAACACAGCTTATTATGCTTCCGTTGGAACCCTGAGGTCTCCTCACACCATCACAATATGCACATTGACTACAAATACTCTCGGACTTTGCTAATAAATCCTTCACCCCTTTATTATGCCTTGAAACAAACGTGTCTCCATAGTCAAAAGTGAGTTAAGAGAAGAATTCGACTCCAGGAGACAATGCAGAAGTTATAGTACATTTTTGTGGTAATTTAGCATAAATGACCATTACTGCCCTCAGTGACGTTAAGTCACTGAAAAGGATTCATTTTTACATTTGTCATTTAGCAGATGCTGTTATCCAGAGCAACTTACATTAAGTAGTGAGTGCATACATTTCTTAATAGAATGTAATTGTTGAAATATAAATTTATTTTGAAATTACACTGTGGTGTAAGACTTGACATGCTTTGAAACCCCAAAACCAACTGAATTTAATGAATATCACTCAGTGGAAAGACAAGAGACCTCTGTATTTCATCAATGGTGCACAAAGACCCGAACGCAGAGGTACACAGTACTAAAGCAACCTTTATTTGGAGAAACGGCAGACAAAACAGCTAATGTATCATTTTCCACCCATTCCTTCTCTTTTACTCATGTTCTCTCCAGACTTCAATCATTCCTACTTTAGTGGATCCCTGTCAAATCCACAAGTCATCTCTCCCCGTCCTTGCACTGCAGTGATCTGGCCTCCCCCCTCCTCCCTCTCTTCCATAACTTATGGCTTTCTGACCAGTCCCTTTGCTCGTCATCTTCGTTATGATTGACAGGCCATTTTGTTTATCCAAGCACCTGTGAAGAATTGAGGTGGCCCGCCTGGGATCAGATTTTAAAAAACAACAAAAAAACTGTCAACTCATTTGAAGTCTGAAGGACAGTCATGCAAACACCTTTTTATTTATAAGTATTTACAGAGCCCTAGCCACCCCTCCCCCAGTTCCCTCCCTCCACCCCACCATAATGGCCGGGTTCTGGGTGGGAGGGGCTAGTGGATCCTTGTCAGCTCCTCCACAATCTTTATGACCTCGTCCACGGTGGCCTCGCGCTTCATGCCGCTGCCATCGTCAATCTGAAACGCAGAAGGGGGTGTTATGTCAGCTCACTGTTCCAGCAGTTTGGATTGGCCCGCACAGCTGTGGTACCTTTATTAAGTGTCACTGCAGTCCAAAAAGTGTGAGCAAGCTAGTGTGTGAGAGCGAGTGAATGAGTGTGTGTAGCGGTGTGAGAGCGTGTATGTGTGTGCTTTAGAGAGCGTGCATGTGTGTTGGTACCTGTAGCGTGCTGACCACCTCCTGCATCTTGGCGCGGCCCAGGTCCAGGAAGCTCTCGATGAGGTCCCCGTCGATGAAGCCCGTGGCCTGCTCAGTCTTACGCTCTGTATGGAAGGACCTCCAGGTGCCACCAAGTCAAGGAAGACAAACAACACACACCTACACACATACCCCTACAGCAAAGTCACTCCTCTTACAGGGAACTCTGTCCTTTTGAGGACTGGAAGCTGCATTTACTCATAGAATGTTCACTAAAATATGAGCACATGCACTGCTATCGAGATCAGATGAGTTCAAGGTGGAATGGCCACAAGCTTATTTTTTTACCCCATTTTCTCTCCAAATTACAATCTTTGGCTCATCGGTGCAACTCCCAAATGGACTCGGGAGAGGTGAATGTTGAGTCATGCGTCCTCCAAAACATGACCTGCCTGGCTGTGCCACTTATCACACTGCTCTCTTAAACCGTAAGTCAGCTGCACCAATGGGTCGGAGGAAACGCTGTTCGACTGATGACCGAAGTCTGCTTGCATGTGCCGGCCCTGCCACAAGGAGTCACTACAGCGCGACGTGTCATGGAAAGCCCCCCTGCCAACCCCCCTACCGGGGACATCTCTGAGCCAATTGCGCCAATGGCTCCCGGTCAAGGCCGGCTGTGACATAGCCTGGGATCGAACCTTTTGACCACTGCGCCACTCAGGACTGCCTGGTATTGTGACGCAATAATTTCCATGATAATGTAGATTCAATTTATGTTAACCGATGTGGTTCATGCAATTGGAATGTATTTTTTCTAATGTCAGTTGAATCAGCAAATCACAGCACATATTGATGGGTAGACTTCCTGCTTTGCGCCTCGCAATGGACCCAAATCCACCCATTATGCCATCATTGACTTGTATTGGGACACCTGTTCTAGTCATTCTATTTTTATGGCAGCACATGCAGTCAGAAGTGGAGGAGGTTATTACAGTGACCGCGGTCATTTGGCTGGCCAATTACCGTTATCCAAAATTCCATGACAGTCACAACCGTAATGACTCTTCCCTGTGACTCCCCCTGTAATCAACCACTGTCTCGTCTTATATGGGTGACAGGCAGACAGGCACTACGTGTCAACTTCAGGTGGTCAACTTCATTCACACGACATGGTAAAACACAGCGTCATTCATTCATATACGGGCTAGGCATGTTATGACAACCATTACCCTTCTTACAGCCACGTCAAGGTAGTACCAAGTTGCCACCCGTGACAGTGATGCTCACCAGTTCTGAAAAGGGACTTTCAATGTGATACACAAGGGGCAGGTTTTTGTCCGCGTGAACCCCCCCCACACCAAAAGGAAAGGATATAAGCTGTGCTCGATCTTGCCCACGCTCTTGATGACCTTGTTGAGTCGGTTCTGCAGGTCCAGCAGCAGGCTATACCAGCCCTCGGACAGAGAGGTCACAAGACCTAGAGACATAAGACAGATGGCTTGTCATTTATGGGAGAAGAGAAAAAGGAGAAACGAAATGGATGAGGTATGCAGAGCAGTATGCTCGCCACTCATATCTAGTGAAGGAAAAAAGATGAAAGCTTGAGAGGGAATTTGAGTGTGGTCTTCTGAACATGATGTCCACAAACACAAATGTGTTGTGCAGCTTTTTGCAGGGGACTAATACATTTTCACTACTTTAAAAAGAGCCTGTATATATTTTTGCTTCATTGCTCATTAGCAGTCAACCCGGGAATGACCAGAGGTGCTTACTCAGAGAAAAGGTTCTCTTACCAGGAAAAGCTTTCAGCAGAATTGTGAAGGTGCCTCAGTGAAATAATAGTAATGGCAGAATTCACTGAACATTCAAATCATCATTCCCCTTTCTTTATTAACACAGCTATGAAAGAAATGGAGAAAGGAACGTGACTTTGATTTTGGACAGTCACTTGGAAATTACTTTCATCCCCTCTCCACTGCTCCCCACCTCTCACTTGTAGTTGAGGCAAATCTGTAGAGCAGACCGCTACACTAACAGTACATAGCCTAAAAAAAAAAAAAGGCACGAGGGCATTTGGGACCTTGAAACCGGCATCAGTACTAGTTCAGTAGGCACCAGAAAAATACAGAACACAAACCTCTCTCTTGCGGTCATAAAATGTTTTGTGCTACTGCATGCTCTACGACCCTGGCGTGTATTCATTACCGCAAACAAACCATAGAAAAACATTGTGCAACAGAAGAAAAAAATAAACATTTCTTATTTTGACAAATTCAGGTTAGGCCCTCCCTGTTTGGTCTCATTTGGTTTCTAGTGAATACACCCCTGGCGTGTGGCAGTGGGGGCCATTACCGATCATGCCGTTGACGGTGCCAAAGAGGACGGAGCCCTGCGTGGGGGTGGAGCTCTCGCCCAGGTTCTGCAGCACCAGTGACCCATGGGAGAAGACATTGACAAACTCCCCCAGGTGGAACACGCCCACCTCCTGCAGGTGTTGTCGCTCCTCGTCTGTAGTGGCCGCGCTGCCAAGGGAGAGAGGAAGGGTCATCTTCTATTTTGGTCCAAATGATTTAATGCTTTGGCAATGTGTACCCATTCATTTAGTTCTAAAAAAGGCTACATTTCAGAGATGGCACAAAAAGTTTATTTTTGATTCTAATCATTGTACCTATCTATTTATACATTTCTGCTTTGGAAATGTGTGCCCATTTATTATAATTGAGAAAAAATGGCAGGGATAAAGCGAACGATACAGAGGCAGGCAGAAAAAGATAACTGGGAAAAGCAATAGATGTAGATGACAGGTAATGAGTAAGAAAAAACAAGCGCGTGAGGGAAGAGTTAGAGAAATAAGGTACAGTGATAGAATGCAAATTTGATGACTGAAGACAAAAGAGCACAGGAGGAAGGACGAGAAGAGAGAAACGGTGGCATCAGCAAACATCAGAGAGAAGGTTAAAGGTCAACGGGAATTCAGTGATCATGGATGATTAAGTCGATGGCTTATGGAGGACGGTGGTCAGATTGCGAGGACATGTCTGGGCCGGGCTCCATCTCATTTAGTCCTTCAGCGATTCTATGCATACTATTTATTTCCCTCCTTCCAAGGTGAGAGGATTCTAGAAAGAGGTCAGATGCCACCTCACCTGTCTTTTTGACAAACAAAGAGGTTGAAGGCATTCTCCGCCCCCAGGAAGTTGTCATCGTCCAGGATCTCCACAGCACTCATCCAGTTGGGATTGAAGTCACGGGCGATCTGAGAAGAGTGACAGGGGAAAAGCAGGCGTATCACCAGTGGCTCAAATCCATTCAATAAACTTTATTAAGCCAAGAGGTGCAATTATTGATAGAAAATGGTTCCAACTCATCACTCAAGTTTTTATTAATTAGAAGTGTTTGGTGTTGAATCCTCCTCGATATAGCCCATGAGAAATGAGTGCGACAAAATAAAAGCATTCAAATCTATATTTTGGAGAATGCTGTATTCCAAGGAGGAACCACCCATGATGAAAAAAAAACTGGATATGAGCAGAAAACCAAAACAAATCATAATTTAGACCTTAAAGTCTGTACCCAGTCTGGGTTCCAATTCTACACCCTCCTCGAAGTGTGGCACTGAGCACATCCCCCATCCTCTAAGGGGAAAAGGGTGGAGAATTGGAACACTGGCAGGGCCTCACTTAGTATCATTCCTTACCTCCTCAAAGTTGCCCTCCATGGGTTTATAGGCCAGCAGCAGTACAGACCTCATCAGGTCTCCCACCAGGATGAAGTCTCCTTTGGTCTTTAGGTAGAGTGCCATGATGTTGTTGTAGTGGTTACACTCTGTCCTCAGCTCCTTCTCGGCGGTCCACTCGTACAGACGCACCTGGGGCGGGCGCACATTGATGATGCGTTGATATTGATATACACAATTGTTGAGGAGCTTTGGAGTAACAAGGACTCGAAAGCACCCAGGTTGTTTTTTTGTTGGAGACATGTTTATCACGCAATTACAATAAATACTCCCGTCAATGTTCCTTCCGATTCCAACGTTCCTTCCGATTCCAACGTTCCATTTGAAAGAATACTACTGGATAAAGTTCAAATCAACTAAATTCTCTGTAGTTCAAGTTCATCCCTAACACTCATTCTGTATGGTTGTGAGTCCGATAACTACAGTTTCACTGTGGCAGTCATTATGGCCAGTACGGTCCATTGTAGAGGAAGCACTGAATTTGACAAGGCAGCAACACAAGGCAAAGGTTTTCTTTTTTTTTTAAACAAATTTTAAAGTCAGGATTGAGAAATAAGACTTAGCCTGCGGAATGTCTCCTTTCATTTCTTTTTTATGCCAAGTACCATGGGGCGAAAGTAACCGACTCTCTTAAATCAAATATTCCCTTAGTGATGCATTAACAGCAATGGAGAGACAAAAGTGAAAGTTTTAATTTAAAGTGGATGTAAAAATGTCCCTCCTTGTGAGTATCTACAACTATAGCTTGTAAAAATAGGAGCTGGCTTTAAAAAATAAAAATAAAAAATCTACTTTTTAAACCAAAAGTACTCACTGTGCTGTTGATGCTGGCCAGTAGTTTGCCATTGAACTCCACCATGGAGTAGACGGCTCCCTTCACCTCCTTCTCTGCAACCGTCTGCAGCTTACCTACACAGAAGAGAAATAACACCGTCTGGGTCAGGGCTGGTGTTACAGTAGCCTGAAATCCAAACTGATGTGTTTAATTTAACCGTTTGTTTCACTGTGAAAGAATGGTGAAACCCAGCTTAAATGGTTTGGATTCCAGGCAGTTCTTTTAAACAAATGGTGAATTGCAGCACACCAGTTTGGTTTTCAGGCTAGTTTTATAGCTCCCTGATACAGTATTCACAGCATCTGTTCACTCGGGAGTCATTCATCTTCACGACTGAGATGATTATCGATAGGAAGGTGCTATCAGGCACTGTCAAGGGAGGAAGAGGCATGGAAAGGTGAGCGAGAAAGAGAGATACAAAGATGAGGGGAAGAAAGAGACAGTAGAAGAAAGTGTGAGAAAGAGTGCGAGCAAAAAAACAGGAGGATATGAAAGAGGGGGGTGAAAAAAAAAACAGGAAAAGAATAAAGGGAAAGAGTGAGTGAGAACAATGAGAATGGAAGAAAGAAAACATTTGTCCTAACCGTCAGTGTAGTGGAAGACGATGATGCGGCCTTGCTTGGGCTCAGCCTCCTCTGGGTAGACCATCGCTGTGCCAACGATAAAGTAGACCGCGGGGTCCCTGCCCAGGCGGCAGGACACCATGCTGAGGGCGTACTCACTCTGGAGGAACTGGTGGGCGTGGAGCACTGTGAGGATGAACACACGTGAAAAATGACGGTATTGAGGACAAAATCACCACAAAAAGGTATGATTTTTGTGTACTCCTCAAGAGTACAACCATCAGCTTACCAATCACCAGTAACAGATCACATTAATTAACTTCAAATTGACAAATATTCTCCTTAATCAAGACGGTTTTAAGGGGAACTTACCTTCGAAGGTGTGTTGGTCGACCACCAGGAGGCTGTGCACCTCCACCTCCTCCCCGAAGGAGGTCTCGTGTGGGGAGGTGCTGCTGGGGAACAGCTTACTGGAGCTCACACTGCTAGACAGAGCCTGGGGAGAGGTGGGGAGAGGTAGGGAGAGGGGGAGATAGGGAAATCCAGACTATGAACCACCACAAGGCTAGGGGAAAAGTGTTCTTGTAAATAATATTATTTTTCTCCTTTCTTATCTTTAGTCATTATGTGCATTAAACCTAGACTAAACTAAGTCATCTGGACACCTTGTCAGCCAAGCGATGTGCATCACTAGCATTCAAGCCATTCCCCCCCCCAGAAAACATAATTGCACTAAACGTGCTAAATAAAATACAGTAACTCTAGATGCTGATGCTTTAGCTCATATAGAGCGAAGTTTACAGATATTTACGGACTGTTCTTTCACAAAACACACAGTTGCACTTAAGTCACGATGCATCATGAAAACCGTTGAATATGGGGAAACAAGGCTCGGGGCCCATATTCAAAAGGTCTTGATCAGCACTCCTATTCTGCGAATACTTATGAATAAGGGCTCAGAATAGGAGATCCTGGCAGTGGTACAGTGAAATACCAGATGGTGTGCAGCTACCTGAGTACTCGCGCTGGGGCGCACCGCTGCAGTGGTCCCACTGGCGTCCTGCATCTCCACGCGGCTGGACAGCACCCCGAAACACTGAGACACTTCCTGGTAACAGATTCTCCTGAGAGAGGAAGGGAGCGAGAAGGGAGAATAAAGTGGAGAGATTGAAGGGGGGAGTGAGAGAGTGAGAAAGGAAAGAGTAAAAAGAAACAAATAAATGTAAATAAATAAATGTGTCGCTCTTGATTTACCTGAGGGTAAATCCATTGGGTAGATACACTTCTACTCTGTTGTACTATTTCTACTGGTGTTGTTCCCTCTTACCTGGGAGACTCGTAGAGGGGAACCGTGCGAATGTGGAGCTTCTGGATCTCGTCGATGGTCCCGATGGTGAGAGTGCTGTTGTTGGCCAGAGCCAGACTGTCAAAGACACAGAAACACAGGTTACAACCACACCAACAACAGATAAGTTGCATATTATTTCGAGCTTTGTAATCATTAATGTCCTTTCTTCCTTGAATGAGGAAAAATAACCACAACGGACTTCTTAGTCTCCTCTTGCACTGGTCTGAAAACACAGAACAGGTGACGGGGGGTTTAAAAGGTTTCCGTTTAAACCTGTTCAAATCGTCTCACATCAGTCCAAATGGAGAAGACGTGCTAAGGATGCCACTTTGGACTATTGAGACGCGCGTGACTGACTAACCTGTCGGGGTAGCCCTCGGAGTTGAGCGGACACATGTAGTTGACCTCCTTGAGGTTGACATTGGAGAAGACCAGCTTGTGGTTGGAGGAGTAGATGACGGTGGGCCGGTCGGAGCAGGCAAACACGTTGGAGGTGGACAGGGAGCGGAAGGTCCTCAGCACCGTGGGCTGGGTGCCCAAAGTCACCTTCTTACGCTCGCTCAGCACGCCTGTTGGCAACACAACAGGGTCAATGCAAAACAGTTTAACAATAAGTTTGCCAACTTGACAGGATTAAGCGCACCTTCAATTCAGTCTATTCAGGAGATAAGCGCCAATTCCAATCCAAAACCTTTTCCATTTTCAATATACACTGAGTGTCAATATCATTAGGAACACCTGCTCTTTCCATGACATACACTGACCAGGTGAATCCCTTACTGTTAAATCAGCGTACATGAAGGGGATTGTGTATTTGTGCCATTCAGATGGTGAATGGGGCCGACAAAATATTTCAGTGCCTTTGAATGGGGTATGGCAGTAGGTGCCAGGCACACCGGTTTGAGTGCGTCAAGAACATAAACACTGCAGAGTTTTTCACACTCAACAGTTTCCCGTGTGTATCAAGAATGGACATCCAGCCAACTTGACAACTGTGGGAAGCATTGGAGTCAACCTGGGCGAGCATCCCTATGGAACACTTTCTACACCTTGTAGTCCCGACCAATTGAGGCTGTTCTGAGGGCATAAGGGGCTGCAACTCAATATTAGGGAGGTGTTCCTCATGTTTTGTACACTCATTGTATTTCCAATGAAGAGTTTGACATGTGGGTTGAAACAGAATCGAACTGCAGCTGTTAAGACAATGAACATGCCCATTTTACATATCTTAACCTAATTTGTTCTATCAATAAATTACATGATGGTGCAGTTAAACCGTCTGGAATGTTTATTCAAATGTGACTCAATCAAAAGTCAACAGCAGTATGTGTTGCTCCAGCAGCCTGACCTGTAGTCAGGTCCAGGCCGAAGTAGAAGAGCGCTCCGTCTCCCAGGGCACACAGCAGGTAGTAGCCGCCCTCGAACGTCGTCATCAGGATGGAGCGCGGGATAATTTCTACACAGACACACACACACACAGACAAACGCGTAAAATGTGTGAAAAGCTTTGGAATAGCAGCAGAATTCCACTGTCAAAACAACTCTATTATTCATCCCCCGAGGTGCAATTAAGAAAAGTATTGACAGCTAGGTCACATAACAGCTTCCACATGGTTGTGCAACATTGCAAATGGATCTAGGATGTGTGGAAGCAGCAAGAGTGGTTCTGTCCCTTAGGATTCCCTCCACTTTCATGGACAAGTTACACAGGCTTTGAATAGGAGGGGTTTATAAACACATCCGTAAATAATGATAACAAAGAGAATGTCCAATACAGATTTTTTTTTGCAGCTTCCAATCATATTTTTTAAAATTAAAATGTTCGATTTTACAGAAGCTTTACTAAAAGAACACGTTGGGCAACAAAACAGTGGACATTTGAAAGTATGTCTATGTTCGAGTGCACTGGTGTACGCTGGTGCGCGATGAGACAAGGATTTCCCTACCGGCCAAACCCTCCCTAACCCGGGCGACGCTAGGCCAATTGTGCGTCGCCCCACGGACCTCCCGGTCGCGGCCGGTTACGACAGAGCCTGGGCGTGAACCCAGGAGTCTCAACCCAGAGTCTCTGGTGGCACAGCTGGCGCTGCAGTACAGCGCCCTTAACCACTGCGCCACTGGAAAATAATTGTACATACTCGAATACTCGCATGTTAGCGTGAAATGGGGGCTGCGATAACAGTTTCTCCAATTACGGTTTGTTCTGATACTCAACTAAAAACTAAACCAATATTTTCACGGACAGACTCCAAACAAACACTGTCAGTGCTTATATACATTTTACCTGCTAAATAGTTGCATTTATAAAAATGTTGCCGATTAATAGTCACCGTATACAAAACCTTGAACCGAGTACTCGTGCCCATCCCCAGCAGAAATGAGCTTTTTCGCAAAGTTACACAGACTTACCTGGCTACACAAAGGTTCAAATCAGTTGCTCCATCTATCCATCCAGCCATCACACCTGGACTATCCCTTTAGTACACTTGAATCTCCACCCCCTCTCACCTCCTCCGAGCATCTCCTTGTGCAGGGCGGTGAAGCAGGGCAGCTTGAGGACCCGTGCCGATATGTCCGTCCACAGGCCCACGGCGCAGAGGGGCGACTCTCCACCCTCCCCCAGGGGCGTGATGTCTAGGCAGGCCACCTCATGCTCCATTTCCACCGTGCTGAGGGGGGAAAAACAGAACAGCATGAGATTGGATAAATGTTTTATTAAATTATATATAAAACTTTTTAAAATGTTTTAAATACTAAAAACGATAGAACACATTTGATATATGTATTGCGTTTTTACTCCTAATATGAACAACTTAACAGACGCACACAAACAATGACTACACCTCAACCTGCCCAGACTGGCATGCTCACATCCCCATCCCTAGTGTCTGCATTATTGTTTGCCACAGCGCCTTAAATTCTCCCAATTTGTTTTTCCTCGGTCGGATACTTCCATTGTGTTAATGATGACGGACTGATTGATTTACACATGTTTAGTATAGGTATTTTTCAAGATGAGTGAAGAGAATCCTCCAACCCATTGGGTATGTCACTACACCCTAATATGGGAATTAGATTTATAAAGTGCATTTAAAGGTGCTCAAAGCACTTTATGTTGTGTAGCCAAGATTTACTTAATTGACATATGTTTTGCCCCAGTGTGTGTTGGTACAGCCCACTCTCAAAAAGGCACAGTTTTTGCTACAGCTGAGCATCAACAGTCACTTAAACAGTGTTTACTGAACCAGACCACATTAGTAGAGCGTTCCTCGAAGAGCAGTGTAAGACAAGCTCAGGCATGATGATGGCCTGTAGAGCTGACTCAAACTGTGTATGTGTGCATTCGGAATGTATTCAGACCCATTCACTTTCCCACATCATGCTACATTACAACCTTATTCTAAAATGATTCAAATGGTTTGTTTCCCCTCAACCAATCTACAAATAATACCCTATAATGATTAAGCAAAAACAGGTTTTTAGAAATGTTGGCAAATTTATCATTTAAAAAAACCTGAACTATCACATTTACATAAGTATTCAGACCCTTTACTCAGTACTTTGTTGAAGCACATTTGGCAGGGATTACAGTCACGAGTATTCTTGGGTATGACACCACAAGCTTGGCACGCGTGTATTTGGGGAGTTTCTCCCATTCTTCTCAGCACATCCTCTCAAGCCCTGTCAAGTTGGGTGGGGAGCGTCGCTGCACAGCTATTTTCAGGCCTCTCCAGAGATGTTCGATCTGGTTTCAAGTCTAGGCTCTGGCAAGGCCACTCAAGGACATTGAGACTTGTCCTAAAGCCACTCCTGTGTTGTCTTGGCTGTGCGCTTAGGATCGTTGTCCTGTTGGAAGGTGAACATTCGTCCCAGCCTAAGGTCCTGAGCACTCTGGAGCAGGTTTTAATCAAGGATCTCTGTACTTTGCTCCGTTCATCTTTCCCTAGATCCTGACTAGCCTCCCAGTCCCTGCCGCTGAAAAGAATACCCACAGCATATGCTGCCATGTGTGAATGTTCCTGAGTGGCCAAATTAGTTGACTTAATTTATGGCAAGACCTGAACATTTTTGTCTAACAACCAATCTGACAGAGCTTGAATAATTTAGAAAATATTAAAATGGGTAGATGTTTCTCAATCCAGGCATGCAAAGCTCTTAGAGACTTACCCAGACAAACTCACAGCTATAATCATTGCCAAAAGGTGCTTCTACAAACTATTACTTTTACTTACTTATAGTAAGGCTGTAACAACAAAATGTGGAATAAGTGGTATGAATACTGTCTGAAGGAACTGTGTTTGTCATTTCTTCTGTTGATTTAACTTTTATTCATACTTAAAGCTACAATTCAGTTGGCCTGGGGCTCACCACGTCTCAGGTGGTGTTTAACAACACTGTAAATAAAGTTGAACTGGATTTGAGTTGTGTGTACCTGATCTGTTTGAGTTCCCCAGAGAGGATCTGGAGATAGTAGAGGGCGCGGCCCACGGCCAGCACCACCTGGGAGGAGTTACATGCAGCCACGCTGATGTTCCGGCCCAGCGGCTCCTTCCACTCAGACACCAGGGCCTTGCTGTCCTGCATTACCAGACGCACACCGCCTGACGTGATCTGAATCACACACACACACACACACACACACACAGTACATAAATATATTGGCACCGTCGCACGATTCACTGTTTGAACACTGTGTTCACATGTGTATTTGTTTGATTCACAACGGCACATACAAATACATTTAGTTTAAGGCAAGTGATTCTTGTTCATGTGCAATTTCTCTCACCTGTTGTGCCAGGTGCCCACCGGATAAAAACAACCATTACACATCAGTTTAGCAGAGGAAAAGATATTCTGCTCCATTGACAAAGTGCAAGCGTGTGTGTAATTGTGTGTGGCACAGGTGTGTGTGTGTCCGCGTGGCAGAAGCACATGATGGCGCAGTGACTGTCTGATGAGGAACAGGCCGTAGTGAGATAGGTTATAGGCCTACATCACGGCCTGGATAGAAGCAGTCTACAGTCTTCAGAATGGGATAACAATAAATTTATTTGCCTCAAAATAGAACAATAAAAAATATTTGTCACCTCTCTCATAAAGCTGTGAATGAGAATAGCTGAGGCTGTAGGACTTTCATTCTTGAAAGCCACTAACTTTAGGACAACACCTTAGTAGGCTTGAATATTTGGGAAATAAGCTCCTGTTCATCACTAACCATATCTTAAAGCTATTACGATAGGCCTAGTAGGAGGATAGGTTGTTGGCCATTTGGTTTTCAACCTCGCATGGAGGGATTTTTACAGCCAGCATGGATCCCCAAATCCAGATGTGCAAAGCTGATAGACATACCCAAGATGCTTTAAAATCGCAGCCAAAGGTGCTTCTAATGAAGTAATGACTCAGGAGGGTGAATACTTACAGAAATATTGAATTTACATATCGAATTTTCAATAAATTTGCCCCAAAAATGTAAGATATGTTTTCACTGTGATTATGGGGTATTGTCAGTAGCTGGTTGAGAAAAACAATCCATTTTGAATTCAGGCTCTAACAACAAAATGTGGAATAAGTATAAATATTTTCTGAAGGCACTGTATATGTATTGCGATTCAATACTGATTTTATTGCGATTCGATGTTCCAAACATATTGCTCATCATAGGTCTAGCGCAGAGGGATAAGAGAGCCATGAGAAACATTTTAATCAGTCATGGTAATAAATTAGTTTTGGTGCAGGTACAGCCAATTAGCACAGAAATATTGCAATAGTCAATACCACATAACGTGAAAAATAATATCCCTATATGCAACAATAGATTTTTTTCCCCTCATCACTAGTGTGTGCGCGCGCATTTGTGTATACCTGGATGAGCTGCTGGTGGGCAACGTTGCCACAGTAGAAGGTCTGCAGGTTGTCCACAAAGCCAGGCAACTCAGTCTCCTCCACTTCCTCCCCGCTTAGCATCAGCACCCTGAGGAAACACGGAACGACTTATATACTTAAAAATATAAACACAACATGTAAAAAGTGTTGGTACCATGTTTCATGAGGTGAAATAAAAGATCCCAGAAATGTTTAATATGCACAAAAAGCTTATTTCGCCCAAATGTGCACAAATTTGGAGCGTTCACCAGAGCTACTGGCAGATTATTTTGTTAATTTCTCTACCATAAGCCACCTCCGTAATTTTAGCAAAGGTCCAACAGGCCTCACAACTGCAGACTACGTGTAATGACACCAGCCCAGGATCTGCACATCAGGCTTCTTCACTGGCGGGTTAGTCTGAGAGGAGCAACCCTGACAGCTGATGAACCTGTGGGTTTGCGCAACCGAACAATTTCTGCACAATCTGTCAGAAACCGTCTTAGGGAAGCTGATCTGCGTGTTTGTCATCCTCACCAGGGTCTTGACCTGACTGCAGTTGGGTGTCGTAACAGACTTCAGTGGGCAATGCTCACCTTCGATGGCCACTGGCTTGCTGGAGACGTGAGCTCTTCAAGGATTAATCTTGGTTTCAACTGTACCGGGCAGATGGCAGACAGCGTGTATGGCAACGTGTTGGAAAGCATTTTGCTGATGTCAACTTTATGAACAGAGTGCCCCATGGTGGCGGTGGGGTTATGATATGGACATGCATAAGCTACGGACAAGGAACACAATTGCATTTTATCGATGGCAATTTGAATGCACAGAGATACCTTGACAAGATCCTGAGGCCCATTGTCATGCCAATCCAGGGCTTGACATTAACTTTTTTTTGGTCACTTGTCCTTTGGATAAGTAGGACATATTTTTTTTACTTGTTGAAAAGCTGAAGTCACAAAAAAAGGCCCAGAATACCATCGGTCAAAAGGGTGACTGAAAATAAGTGAAGTACATAGGAGGGATCTGACATAATTTTCTGCACTTGCCCATTGACAATGTTATCCTTCCCTAGCAGCCATACAAAATAACATACAAAAAGAAAGTACAACACAAAAATGACTGCTACGCATTTGGCTGGCATGCTACAGGAGGGAATCATGACATTGATCGCTATACAACGCTGTAGTATATTTAGTGGCCTCAAATCTTTTCGAAAAGCTTATTCCACTCTGGGGGAGCTGTGGCACGAAAGAGACGTGTAATTAGCTTAGGCCGGTCTGTGCCCGAAGGTCACAGATGGCGCAAGTCAAAGTGCATCGCTGGCTGTGCGGTTTTGTTCCGAGTTGTAAATCATCACGGGCTGCAGAGCAACTCTGCTGTCCTCAACTTGATACTTATAAACTTATTCCCATTTTTCCCGTTATCCTTCTCTCTTATTAGGCTTAAGCTACTGTACGTGTTGTAGTAGGTTGCACATTGCTAGAATAAGTTGGAAAAGGGCATCGGCCAACTAGCCATTTCTTTCATTAACATTCCTTAGCTGTAGCCTATGTTCTTTGAGTCCTCATTTTATTTCTCCATCTTGTATTGTCTGTTCAATGTCCCTTCTTGTGGCCTAAAATACATCATTCAAAATAAATCTGTGAATGAGAATAGCATAGACTCCAACTTTGATAATTATGTCACCCAGACATGTCACCCATTGAGCTTGTTCGGGATGATCTGAATTGACGTGCATGACAGCATGTTCCAGTTCCCACCAATATCCAGCAACTTTGCACAGCCATTGAAGAGTGGGATAACATTCCACAGGCCATTATCAACTGCCTGATCAACTCTATGCAAAGGAGATGTGTTACACTCCATGAGGCAAATGGTGGTCACACCAGATACTGACTAATCTTCTGATCCACGTTGCTACTTTTTTTAAGGCATCTGTGACCAACAGATGCACATCTGTATTCCCAGTCATGTGAAATCCAAGGCCTAAAATATTTATCTCAATTGACTCATTAACCTATATCAACTGTAACTCAGTAAAATCTTAGAAATTGTTGCATGTTGCATTTATATTTTTGTTCAGTGAAAATAGGCCACGTACATTGTAAAAACAAGGCTGGCCCTCCCAAATGATTGACATGCCTGAAAGCCAATCAGATTGACTTTCCCAACCAATAAGGATGCTTGGACGCAATGTAGGGCACTGCCCTCGACACCTCAAGTTATTAAGTGTTTACATGCTGTTGCAAGAAGGAAGTGCTGAGCAACTGTTCACATGCTGTTTCCTAACTAAGTGTTGTGTATGTCCATTGCAATAAGTGCAGTATCGTTATTATTATTGCTACAAGTGTGTTTATTGAGTGCGTCTAGCATACTCAATATTGTATTAGCATTGTTTATATTATATACATGCTATAGCTGCAATATATTTATATCTGCAATGTGTATAGCCTTGTGTTGTGTAGTAGCTAGTACCATTCTACAGATTCTAGAAGTTCCCAGAATGTTCCAGCTCTTTCTGTGCACCAGCACAGGCGCAGTAGCCCTAAATTAAGATCTCAGCCAGCTATAAGGCTCCATGCCTTAGGCCTTCTACATATATCTCTCTGGCAGAGTATATTCTTTAATGATGTCTAGATGATATACTATGGGATTCATTCATATGTTTATATTATACCACAGTTTGCTCATCTGCTTATTGTTATATTACATATGTACAGTTATCTTAGTAAATTCAAATGATTGTATTGTTTCCCCTTTTAGAACCACACAAAAAATATAAAATAACTTTAAAAATCAAATCATCTATGCCCATGTTTGCGTGTGTTGGTGACCAAGTGTTGAATATGGGCCTCAACATCATGTTCTGACCAGACAGCACTGTAGTGGGCATATCTTAGTGAATTTGTTTAAGTGTAATAGCAGGTGAAGAGAGCCAGCTGGTTGTTTTTTCATGGTCCTAGTTTTCCCTGGATTTAGTGACCAACAGTTTTTTCATGCATTTGATCATTTCAACCTTTGTAAAATTGTCTCGTTACAATTAGTGTAAAAATCTATCCATGTCAACCATGTCTGACTCTGAAATTAAATAAATATTTTGTTTTATCTGTCTATTCTCCCTTTTGTTATAATGTGTCAAATCAATAACTTGTCATATAAACAAGGTACTGTGTGAGGCATTAGGCAAGGCTTCACCAGACTGAACAGGGAGCGATTGTATTGTGGTCAACACGTGCAGAACCTTTCTATAAGGCCACCACTGGTTGTCTCACCTTGTCTGGCCCACGAAAGACAGGACCAGCATATCGTCTGTCTCTCTCCCAGCCTCTGAGCGAAGGGGCCACAAACCTTAGAGGACAACAAAAAATATGGAGGAAAATAAACATCAAGTGTTCAACAGAACTAGAAAACAACAATGTTTCATTAGGACAAACGGAAAATGTTTCAAAGTGTTTTGCTACAGAAAACAAAAATGAGCTTCTGATTTGGACAACTATTGGATTAAGAGTGCAGGTAGTCCCTCCCGGTTTTAGTCTGTTTTCTTCCATTTCAGTTCCTAGTGAACAGGAACCTGAACTAGAAAGGAGTCAACGCTGTAGCTTGATTGATCCGTGCCCACAGTCCTGGTGGGCCAGGGCAGTTTCTCAAGGTTTTCGTTCTCTATCTGGGCCTCATTGATTGGCCAAGTAAACAATTTGCTTCTCATCAACGTGTTCATGAGTATGTGGCCGATGCCTGAGACCATAAACATTTTTTTAAACGACAATCAAAAAAACTAGAAAACAGTAATAATTAGACAGATGCAAACAATATGGAGAAAATCCCACTGAAGCCCCATTTCCATTGGCACTTTGAAGTCAACCCAGGTTGGGCTGGCCTTGGTGGGTTAGCTCAAATTGCATTTCCACTGCCTTCAGAAATGAGAAATGACGACATGTTGCTAGGCAGCCAATATGTGACTGCAGCTGGCATCGCTAATATTGCTAGCTAGCAAGATGTTGAAGAATTTAATTCACCCTCACCATGTTGTAACTAACATTATCCCATACACCCGCCAGTGCCAGCCAGACTCAGAGCAAAGTATTTAGGTTGCTGAAGTTAGCTAGGTAGCTAAACAGACTAGCCTCTTAGAATGTAGATGTCTACCTAATTAGACACCCAAAAGTAACTGCTATTCATGTGTAATTACATGATTCTGACAAGCCAAAACATGATATACTTGGACAGATGACATCTGGGATAGTATGAGGAAATTATCAGAACATTCAAACAAAAACATGTATTTTGTGTGTGCTAGTAAGTAATATTTAATTGACAAGCTAACAAGATCATTATTGATGTGTACCTAAACCTCTCCAAAGTGGCATATATCTGTAAAGTAGGTAATTCCAATGCTATTACATATTTTAAATTCCTAAAATTGGTATTTGTAAAGTATTAAAAAATTAAAAAAATTACCATATCAATCTCACTCAAACATTGTGCTGGTGTTATGGGGTATCCAGGGTACATTCAAGTGTCCTTTCAACTCCTCCAAAGTGTTTGAATGTGGTAATTGCACTGTTTTTGCACACCGGATGTGCCTAAAAGTTATTGTTCCCTATAAAAACTAAATATCTATAACACCAATCTTTCTCAAACATTCTGGTGGTGTTGGGGGGGACATCCAAAGTAGAGGTCGACCGATTAATCGGAATGGCCGATTTCAAGTTTTCGAAACAATAGGGAATCGGTATTTTTGGGCGCCGATTTCCGATAATTTTTTTTATTTAAATTTGATATATTTTATTTAACTAGACAAGTCAGTTAAGAACACATTCTTATTTTCAATGACTGCCTAGGAACTGTGGGTTAACTGCCTTGTTCAGGGGCAGAACGACAGATTTTCACCTTGTCAGCTCAGGGGTTCCAATTTTGCAACCGCAGTTAACTAGTCCAACGCTCTAACCATTGCACTCCACAAGTAATCCGCCTGTTACGCAAATGCAGTAGAAGCCAAGGTAAATTGCTAGCTAGCATTAAACTTATTTTATAAAAGACAATCAATCATAATCACTAGTTATAACTACTAATCCAGTTTAGCAGGCAATATTAACCAGGTGAAATTGTGTCATTTCGCTTGCGTTCATGTCAGGGTATATGCAAGTTTGGGCTGCCTGGCTCATTATGATCTAATTTGCCTGAATTTTACACAATTATGACATAGATTGAAGGTTGTGCAATGTAACAACAAAATTTAGACTTAGGGATGCCACCCGTTAGATAAAATACCGAACGGTTCCGTATTTCACTGAAATAATAAACGTTTTGTTTTCGAAATTATAGTTTCCGGATTCGATCATATTAATGACCAAAGGCTCGTCTTTCTGTGTGTTATTATGTTATAATTAAGTCTGGGCCTGCTGCTGACTGAGCAGCAGCAGGCCCGTAATCATTCATTCAAACAGCACTTTTGTGCGTTTTGCCAGCAGCTCTTCGCAAGCACAGCGCTGTTCAAGCCTATCAGCCTAATGGCTGGTGTAACCAATGTGAAATGGCTAGCTAGTTAGCTGGGTGTGCGCTAATACTGTTTCAAACGTCACTCGCTTTTAGATTTGGAGTAGTTATTCCCCTTGCGCTGCAAGGGCCGCGGCTTTTGTGGAGCGATGGGTAACGATGCTTCGAGTGTGGCTGTTGTCGATGTGTTCCTGGTTCGAGCCCAGGTAGGGGCGAGGAGGGGGACGGAAGCTATACTGTTACACTGGCAATACTAAAGTGCCTATAAGAACATCCAATAGTCAAAGGTATATGAAATACAAATGGTATAGAGAGAAATAGTCCTATAAATACTATATTAACTACAACCTAAAACCTCTTACCTTGGAATATTGAAGTCTCATGTTAAAAGGAACCACCAACTTTCATATGTTCTCATGTTCTGAGCAAGGAACTTAAACTTTCGCTTTTTTACATGGCACATATTCTACATGGCACATTACTTTCTTCTCCAACACTTTGTTTTTGCATTATTTAAACCAAATTGAACGTTTCATTATTTATTTGAGGCTAAATTGATTTTATTGATGTTTTATATTAAGTTAAAATAAGTGTTAATTCAGTATTGTGTAATTGTCATTATTACAATTTTTTTTTAAATAAAAATAAAACATTTGTTTTCCTTCTTTTTTTCCGGCCGATTAATCGGTATCTGCTTTTTTGGTCCTCCAATAATCGGTATCGGCGTTGAAAAATCATAAATCGGTCGACCTCTAATCCAAAGGTTTATTATGTTTTTCAAGCGCAAAGATAGTCACTCGGGGGACATTCGACGTTGCCATTATGTCATACATCATCAGATAACATTGGCAACAAGCTAGATTTGTTCCTCCCAACATAAGAATTAACGTAGCTATAGCTCAAAAACAGACCAAATCGAAGCTTACCTTGTAAAAATGATTGCAAAACGTTGTGCATTTTATTTTATTTTTTAAAGTGTGACTCTGGGCTGTTGATCAATAACAGAAGGTCACATGCAGACAAATAAGACATCCTCATGATCTGTAGAGGCCCAGCTTTTGGTGTGAATTAAAGTACTCCGTGTTAATTTGGTTTACGCTTCACAACGCTAACCGGAACATAGGTAGCAGCCATCTTGAAATCAGGCCATCGGCTCAGTCTGCCCTTATACATCTGTATGCCCATATATGGTAGTAAATCACACCCAATATTTTAAGAAACAGATCAATAGCCAAGATATTCAGCTTTGGCCTCCCGGGTGGCGCAGTGGTTAAGGGTGCTGTACTGCAGCGCCCGCTGTGCCAGCAGAATCTGGGTTCGCCCCCAGGCTCTGTCGTATCCGGCCGCGACCGGGAGGTCCATGGGCCGACGCACAATTGGCCTAGCGTCGTCCGGGTTAGGGAGGGTATGGCCGGTAGGGATATCCTTGTCTCATCAGGTGCACAGTGTTTCCTCCGACACATTGGTACGGCTGGCTTCCGGGTTGGATGCGCGCTGTGTTAAGAAGCAGTGCGGCTTGGTTGGGTTGTGTATCGGAGGACGCATGACCTTCGTCTCTCCCGAGCCTGTACGGGAGTTGTAGCGATGAGACAAGATAGTAGCTACTAAAAAAACAATTGGATACCACGAAATTGGGGAGAAAAAGGGGGTAAAATTTAAAAAAGATGTACAGCTTTCTGCAGACACCCTGTCTTTGCAGATAGGGGCTGCTGTTCTCATACCAGACTGAATTGAATAAAAAAAATATAATATGGGAACGTTACATTTAAGAGGCTAGCTAGCTAGCTTAATTCCTACCTTGCTTGCCATGGCATTGGATATTAGCTAGCAAACCAGACAGGTTTGATATGATGTAGCTAACGAGCATTCAATACAACCTGGTCAGCAAAAATTACTGCTAGCTGATGTTAGCTAGTTAGTTTCAACTGATTTGCAAGCAAATGCTTTAGCTAGCTAGCATTCTATGGCTGAGTTTTCTTATAAAAGTTTGTGTAGTACAAAAATGGATGAAGGATCCAGGTATTGTGGTAACTCGTGTCATGTCTGACTACTGCAGTACTGCTTGTCCATGGGCAAGCTAACAGCAACAAGCCCATACAAGCTAGCTAAATGTTGTGTCAGCATCCAGCAGTGATCAGCTTGGCGGTTGTATAGTAATGGTGTCAACATCCTGGAGTCTAATTGAGCCGGCACCAGTTGTGAAACTGGGCTGCGCTGGCCTGGGTTTCCCTCCACCCAGCTCGAATTTGAGAATTTCATTCTAGGCAGCTTGAATTTGGCCCTAGTGTATCAGAGGTAGAGAGACTACCATATATTCAGATCTGTCTAGGGGGATAAGAGCTAGGGCTCGATTTGGGTATTGGTCCAGAGAGAGAGCAGCATCCTCCTTTTTTCCAAGGGCCCAGAAGCCCTCCTACTTACCTTTGATCCCTGGCAGGTCGATGCTGGCATGTTCATGGATCCCAATGCCATTCCGAATGATCCTGAGGGAGCCCTCCTTAAACGCTCCGGAACAGGTGACCAGCTGGCCCTGTCCCTGTCTCTCCAGGTCCACTACACACATGTCCACGATTGGCCCCAGGTTGGTGAAGGTCTCCATCACCGCCACGTACGACCCTGAGTCGTTACTGTCCACATTGAGCTGGAAAGGGGGGTGACAACTCTAGATAAACAACAAGTGGTCTATTGATGTCCACTGCCCAGCACAGAAAAAATTGTGAGGCATGCTTATCCTTTCTTAAACTCTTCAATTTCAAAGCTGGAGTGATGGCAATCTTCCCCTTGGTTGCCTACAAGTGCTATAAAACTATACCATGCTCAAAAAGCACCTTGTAAAACCAGTTTTCTGTTGTTTTTTTCTCATTTGTTAAAATCAACACTTTTCCAGGGGTTACATTCATCGAGGTATTTTCTATGTGACCGGTCCAAACTTACCTTGACCAACTGGGAGTCGCCCAGTCTGGAACCAACAAACACCACACCGTTGTCTAGGTAGGTCAAGCACTCTGCAATGGACGTCTGCAAGGGAGGGAGGGAGGGTCGCACACAGACATTACTCTTCAGTAGTGTTGTAAAGGGATGTTTTGTTAATTAGTAAATAGTAGCCTACAGCAAAGTATGTTTAAATAATTTCTAACTTGTTAACAATTTCTGCTAGTTAGTTTTTGCTACCATGTGGGTTTTAGCCTGCTTGAGCCTGCTAACTGAGTGTTAATTCACCTCTATCCACACGTTTCATTTTAAAACATTTCTTACAAAGGAGTTGTTTAATCTAACTGCTTAACTCGGCCAAACAAAGTCCTCTCACTGTCAACTGCGTTTACTTTCAGCAAACTTAACAGGCCTACAAGCCCTCAGTCCAGCCTCTCTCAGCCTATTGCAGACAGTCTGAGTACTGATGGAGGGATTGTGCGTTCCTGGGTTAACTCGGGCAGTTGTTGTTGCCATCCTGTACCGCAGGTGTGATGTTTGGCTGTACCGATCCTGTGCAGCAGGTGTTGTTACACGTGGTCTGCCACTGCGAGGACGATCAGCTGTCCGTCCCGTCTCTCTGTCTTAGGCGTCTCACAGTACGGACATTGCAATTTATTTCCCTGGCCACATCTGCAGTCCTCATGCCTCCTTGCAGCATGCCTAAGGCACATTAATGCAGATGAGCAGGGACCCTGGGCATCTTTCTTTTTGTGTTTTTCCAAGTCAGCAGGTAGGCCTCTTTAGTGTCCTTTTTCATAACAAGTTTTCATAACTGACCTTAATTGCCTACTGTCTGTTACTGTCTCAATGACTGTTACACAGGTGCATGTCCATTAATTGTTTATGGTTCATTGAACAAGCACAAACACATTTTCTTTCAAATCTTTACAGGAAAATGCCACGGGCACTATCTGATGTGTGGAGACATTTCACTACAGCTAATGTAGAAGGAAAAGCTGTGTACATTTGCAAATACTGTGCCAAATCAAATGTGAAGAACGCAAAAAAATGCAGAATCATCTGGTCAAGTGCATAAAGTTCCCTCAGTGCTCACAACAAGCAACCTCTGACAAAAGTGCTTCCACTTCTATTCGAGTTAAAAATGATGAACAAGACACCTTATTGATAGTAACAACTCACGGTCCTCCTGGAATCAGAAGTTTTTTTTGCCTCAATGGAGGAACATAGTCAGAGAAATGCTGATGAATGTCTTGCTCGAGCTGTGTACGCAACTGGTTCACCTCTGATGCTCACAGGAAATGTGTATTGGAAGAGATTTCTGAATGTTCTTTGCCCAGCATACACCCCTCCAACCAGACATGCTTTATCTACTCATTTTCTGGATGCAGAGTTCAACAGAGTTAAAGTGAAGGTCAAGCAAATCAGAGAAGGCAGACTGTATTGCAATCATCTCTGATAGGTGGTCGAATGTTCATGGGCAAAGAATAATTAACTACATCATCTCCACCCCTCAACCAGTGTTCTACAAGAGCAGACAAGGGATAACAGACACACCGGTCTCTACATTGCAGGTAAGCTGAAGGCAGTCATCAACGACCTTGGACCACATAAGGTACTTGCACTGGTGACAGACAATTCTGCAAACATGAAGGCTGCTTGGTCTAAAGTGGAGGAGTCGTACCCTCACATCACGCCCATTGGCTGTGCTGCTCATGCATCGAATCTGCTCCTCAAGGACATCATGGCACTGAAAACAATGGATACACTCTACAAGAGAGCCAAGGAAATGGTTAGGTACGGGAAGGGTAACCAAGTTATAGCAGCAATCTACCTCACCAAGCAAAGCGAGAAGAATAAAAGCACCACATTGAAGCTGCCCAGCAACACCCGTTGGGGTGGTGTTGTCATCATGTTTGACAGTCTCCTGGAAGGGAAGGAGTCTCTCCAAGAAATTGCCATATCACAGTCTGCCGATATGGACAGCCCCATCAAGAGGATGCTCCTGGATGATGTATTTTGGGAGAGAGTGGTAAGCAGCCGGAAACTCCTGAAAGCTAGAGCAGTAGCCATTGCACGGATTGAGGGAGACAATGCCATCCTGTCTGATGTTCAGACTCTTCTTGCAGATGTAAGAGAAGGAATCTGTACTGCCCTGCCCACTTCACTGTTGCTCCAAGAAGAGGAAACTGCAGTTGTGAAATACATCAAAAAGCGTGAAGACTTCTGCCTGAAGCCCATATATGCCGCAGCATACTTTGCTGGCAAGAACATCCTGTCTGGTGCAGAGGTCAACAAGGCCTATGGTGTCATCACTACCACATCTTACCACCTTGGCCTGGATGAGGGCAAGGTTCTTGGCAGTCTGGCAAAGTACACTTCCAAGCAAGGGCTTTGAAATGAAGATGCAATATGGCAGTCATGCCAACATATCTCATCAACCACCTGGTGGAAGGGACTTTGTGGATCTGAGGCTCTTTCCCATTGCCTGCATCCGCCTCTAAATCCCACCAACATCAGCCGCCTTAGAGCGCAACTGTCCTTGTTTGGGAACACACACACAACAAACACGCAACATGCTGACCAATACAAGTGTTTAAAAAATTGGTGGCCATCCGGGCAAATTTGAGGCTTTTTGAGCCTGACAACGAGCCATCCTGAGGCCTCAGAGTCTGATGTTCAAGAGGAGGACATTGAGGCGGTCCAGGGAGAAGACATGGAAGCCTGAGAGGAAGACAACCAAAGCTTTAGTTTTTAGACTATAATTTTACAGATGTATGTTGAAAACGTTTTTGGGAGATGCGATGGATCATTGGGGATCATTCCCTTTCTTCTGTTGTTCAATAAAATCATCCCATGTGAAAAGTCAACTAATTTAATTAAAAAGTTAAATTCGTAACCAAATGGTTTTGTTAATATTGGAAGGATTTAATCATTTCAAATGATGTCTTCTTATGATAAGGTAAAAGGTGTATGTTTCTGTCTCCATACGATATGGTAAATATATCCAAAGCAAAAACATCTACACTTAAATGGTATTAATATTCATTTGTATATATTTCCATTAATTCCCATATATATTCCCACAGAAAGTTACCACCTCTGAATATTCCCCAAAATGTGCAACCCTACTCTTCAGCCCATCTCATATTATCAACTTACAAAAAGGGCCTGGTGTACACTCACATATATTTTTTTTACAATACACACTGAAGGATAATTCTGCCATTGAGACTCAGTTGTGTAATGTGAATATCAAAGAGGAAAGAAGCAGAGCAAAGTGAAAGAGAGTTCAAAAGGGACATCACTGAAAGCAAGATACGAGACGACTGAGCCAGATAAAAAAAAGAAGAGATCAGAGGGAGACAGAAAAAGCAAGAGACATCAGAGAGAGCAAGAGAGAAGGCTTTCTACAGAGAGAAGAACAAAAGACAGAAGTTGTGATGAAATGAGAGACCACACAAAAGAGAAAACAACCAGAAACAGAGGGAGACAGCAGGCCTACAACACATACCTCTCCGAGCAGCTCGACACGGAGGTCCTTGAGCACCACGGCCCCGTCCATCAGCTCCTCCTTCTCCAGCAGCAGCATAAACAGGCGACCCTCCATGTCCCCCAGCAGGTAGCGGGAGCCGTTGGGGTCCACGCGGTTGTGACATACGATGGTGCTTTGCTGTTGGGGGCGGGACAGAGGTGGTGTATGAGGGGAGTGTCCCTCTGTTTTATGTAAAGTGCTTTGAGCATCTGGAGAAGTGCAGCACTATATCCAATTCATCATTGCGATCAAACTGCATTATGCTGGAAAAGAGTTGAAAGCCTCTGCATTGTGTTGATTTACGTTGATCTTACCTTGATGGTGGGAGGCGCAATGGCCAAGTATTTATCCCCGTTGTGGTAGGTGATGGATTCTTGTCCAATGATTATAGCGCCTCCAAATGGTTCTGGGACTGAAATAGACAAATACATAAACCACCACGTAAATCAACCAACAAGGGAATCACATTTAAATACACTATAAGAAGAAGTAGAAAAAGCAGAAGAGGACCCTTGGGCGCTGCAGTTCCAGTGGAAATTATCTTTAAACACTAATCTAAGAGTTTTGAACATCAGAATGAAGTAAATCTCATGAGCATTGGACCAGGGCCCGACGATCATTGTCTAACCCTGCCTGGATTTTCTCTCTCCTCACCTGGGATGACCATAGAAGCCTCAGCCTCCACGTTCTCCTGTTTCCACGGCCCCTTGTTGAACTCCTTCTCCCTCAGCGACACCTCATAGGTCTTCACATGCCGTCCCTGAGGGTCCTACAGCACACAAACAAATCAGACTGACACACTCGCAGATATTCACGCAACATTTCTGTTAACTAAAGCACACATTCCCCCTTTCAGCAGACATGCACTACTGTCTCATATACACATCCTCTCTGACTTCCCAATATTCTTTCAAACAGCATCATATTCCTAATCTTGCATTTTCTCATCTCCTCCCCAACCACCCCCTCAAAACACAACCACTCCAACATTGTACCCCTTTCATCCACCACTTCCTACCCGTCCCTCCCCCCACCCTATTTTACCTCCACCCCTCCCTACCTGATAGATGAAGCAGACTGTGGGCGCCTGACAGCCGTACAGGAAGTGGACGTCGATGACCTGCAGCTCCTCCAGGCGGATGTTGAAGGCCTTGAGTTCTCGGTTCTCCCGGTCCAACGGAATCACCTTGAATAGGCCGTCGTACAGCCGCAGGCCGATCATGCGGCACTCAGGGTCTACAATGCCAATGATGCCTGTCTCCGAGGGACGCCCGATGCGGTCCTATGCAAAAATAAATAAGTTGGTCAAGAGGCGTTTCACAGCATCCTATTGTTTCAGTCTGCAGAGTATTCCTGTTGCAGTTTTGCAGAACATATACCTTGATCTCCATCAACAGCTCAAAGACACTAGCTACCCTCATATTTATTTTTATCCTACCTGCACGTTGCCGTGGGCGCGGGTGATGATGTCGATGCTCTCCCCGTTCTGTTTGTACTCCAGGATGCAAGCGTTGTATTTGGCCGTGAGAATGAAGAGCAGATCCTTGCTTTCGCCCTGCAGTCAAAACAGACAAAAAGTTCCTTTCCATTGAAGCCAGTAGAAACATGTCTGATGTTCAATTTCGGCATTAGTTTACAACTTGTATGGCAGTTACAGAAAGAAACCTGGGTCTTCTTAAGAGGGGCACACCGTAGTAGAACCTTTTGCAACATTAAACATAATTCTGTGTTCTTATTGGGATCACGAGTGGCACAGCGGTCTAAGACACTGCATCTCAGTGCTTGAGGCGTCACTACAGACACTATGGTTAAAATCCAGGCTGTATCACAACCTGCCGTGAATGGGAGTACCATAGGGCGGCGTACAATTGGCCCAGCGTCGTCTGGGTTTGACCGGTGTAGGCCGTCATTGTAAATCGGAATTTGTTCTTAACTGAATTGCCTAGTTAAATAAAATAAATGAATAAAAGTTCATGCAGTACCTCCTTGTTTCAAAATGTTTTCTCTCTACTGAATGTGACCCAGCTTTGAAATGACTAACATGCACACACAAACATACAGGTAGTAGTAGACTCACCTTTGGCCTGAAGAGCTCCATGACAGCAATCTTGCCGTACATGCCCACCTCTTTGACAGGCCGGAGCCCTTCCGCTGTGACCACATAGATCTCCAGTCGTGTGTTTTTGGCTATGAGCAGATTCAGGTCCTCGGCAGAAGTAAAGTGGCCTGGGGAAGAGAGGGTGGTCTAGTCAGTCAGACTAACTTTTTCTAAGAGCTAAATTAGTGGTTATTGGAGTGCCTTCCAGCTTTCTGTATGACTAGCAGATATACATTTTTTATTTAACTAGGCAAGTCGGCTAGTGTGTGATCGGCTATGAAGAGCCAGCTGACATGTACTCCTGAGGTGCTGACTTGCTGCACCCTTCGACAACTACTGTGATTATTATTATTATTATTTGACCATGCCGGTAATTTATGAACATTTGAACATCTTGGCCATGTTCTGTTTTTCCTAGCCACTGTGCTTCTACACCTGCATTGCTTGCTGTTTGGGGTTTTAGGCTGGGTTTCTGTACAGCACTTTGAGATATCAGCTGATGTACGAAGGGCTATATAAATACATCTGATTTGATTTTGATTTGAAGTCTACGCAATAATTTTTTCCCCCCCAATCTCCTTCCTGTATATTGAAAATGCTAATTTCTTGAGTTCAAGTATTTGTTTTTCTATGTACTAGCAATACAACTGGCCTACTTTTCTAGCTAAGCAGATATTTTTTACTCAAAATATACACTAAGGTGACAGTGTGATTTTAAAATTAACAATATGGGATTTGTTAGTCAGTGTCAGAATGATTTTAACCTAAAAAGTAATACATTGAATAGTTTGCCAGCTATCGCCAACATATTTGCAATCAAAGAAATGCAGGCAGTTAAAGACTAAGTAAATGTCCTTACATTCGTAACTACGCAGGCTGTCCATGACTATAACGTTGTAAATTTGCCAATGTGTTATTTAGGTGGACATATTAACTGGCACTGCAGTGGCCTGCCTGCCTGCTACCTGTGTAATTTTGCAACACTGAAGCTCCAAACCTGTCTGAGATTCTTGGCCAACTGATAAACAAGAAGGTAATAGTAATCCAAACAAATTGACATCGGACAGCTGAAAATAGCTAGCATTAGCTTCAAAACATCCTGGTATGCGCAGGAGCACACACTGGCTCGTGACATTTTGTGTTCACTTGATTGACAATCGATTGCTAGCTATATGATATCAGTCGAGCGAAACCACATGTCCAATGCAGTGCATGGTTAATAAAACAACTTTGAACAAAGCCTTTATCAAATGGACTTGATCAACTTGCTGGCGAAACAATATCAAGGGGCCTGCAGGTGTCTGTAGCTTGGCTTCTCGCGCGGGAGCTTAGCGTGCTACTGAATGAGGTCGCTACGACATGTTGGTGCGCGAGCTAACAAGAATAACATAATTACCGGTGATGCAGGCATTGACTGCCGTCGGTTTCTGCGCTGTTACCACGTAATTATAAGACATGGCGTTCAAAGACAGAATAAGAACACCAGCGAAATCGTATCAGTTCTTCACAAGTGTTGAAACCATGGATATAAATAATTTTAAAAAACAAGCGGAAGTGTATTGCTAAAAACACGAGATATATTTACTTTCACAGCGCCCCATGTGGCTCGGAATTCGATTTGTCGTTGGTGCATGTATTTTTATAATATGGTGCATTGTCCATCTGCATTGGACAGATGAGGAGAGTGTCCTAATTTATATTATTTGGCTTACCCCTCTGTAATAGGACGTTTTTTCACATGAAATACTGTGTGTTGCGATGCTTTACTCATCAGTGTTCAGCAGAGAGCCAAGTGACTGATGAAGAGGACTAGAGATCTTTCAGAGCCATGGCATTGTTGCTCACAGTTGATCAAGCAAAATGCCCTTATAAGAAACACTTAATCTACTTACTGTATCAATCAAAATCGATAATGGTCAAAATGGCAGGTGTTCTTCGGCTTGTATTACTGTGTGCGTGCGCATATGCATGCGTTAGGTTAGCATTGGACTGACACCAGAGACGGTAGAGAAAGCGAGACACCTCTCTCCTTCATTTGTTTCAGGACGGGGCCACTCTGGTCTACTTATTGCCCCTGCCCCGCGGTTGGGGTGACACAGAAACAATATATTTCTAGTAAGGGCGTATGGGGAAAACAGGGAGGGGACAATAAGTAGACCAGAGCCATTGGCCTCACGCAGGAAAGCATGCTGACGCGAGAGGGAACGCCCACTTACAGACAGGAACCCTGACTATTTTTTCCAATGGTAAACTGCCTGAGTAAGACATCTTGGTCTATCCACCATCCTTGCTGACACCTTCATAAACACAGGGCTTGCAGTGACATCACTGCTGTCAAAAACACTGGCCTGTGGGCTGTAGGCTAAAGACTCAATCCCTGATTAATCCCAGGTATAAGAATAGATCCCTGTCTGTGGCTCCATGAAAGCAAGCATGCATATGGTGTATTGGAGTGTATATTTACTGTCGAGCAGTATTTATGAGGTGGGTTAGGAGAGATGTGGTGATAAATTGACTGACACATCCAGTTTTACCTTCAGTAATATATAGACTCTGCCGTAGGTCTTTAGTCCCCTATTCTGAGACATACTGTATCTGCACAGCGTACATTCTGTTCACCCAAATTGTTTTTGGAGATTTTGCAGTCCAGTGTGTTTAGGCCAATGCAATGACCTCATAGGGTCATAACAAAAAAAGAAACCTCATTCACAATGCTTAGAGCTTGTGACGTCAATTGACGTGTCACATAAATGTGTGCTTATGCTGAGTGCATGTGATATAGGATTAACATTGGAAGTATTTACTGAAAGGAATACTGAGCACATACAGGGTGTATCAGTGTATGCACTGTCTGGGTTTTGTTTAATACATTTGTACAAAAAGCAGGGGGGGAAAAGTAAGCATTTTAAACACATAAAACATTAGTTTTTCTTTCCAGTCATCTTCACACACAAAATCTGGCACACAAACTCTCAAATCATCCTACAAAACAAAGATAATAATTACATTGATAGCTAAATAACACAGACAAACGCAGTCACAAGGTTACAAAGTGTGAAAAAAAGATATAACTTTGAGTTCTCAAATTTCAGCATCACAGTCATCTTGGTATAACATTCTGTCCATTAATCAAGGCCCTTTGCCTCTTACAGTACATCTGGCTTGCCCTGCAAAGTGGCTTGCTGTATCCAAGCAGAATCTCATTTTTCACCCTTCTTGTTAAAGTTTACCCACGTCTTCCCTCCGTATAAGCCCATGCCTGTGCACTGTAGCGTCTATTTCAGTTCTGCACGTAGCAGTGTCTCTGTGTCCGGGGGGAAATGGAGGGGTCAATTTAGGATCTGTCCTTTCCAGTTTAATCTCCACACACTGCTCTTTGCTCACTGGCGGGCCCTGGCATTGGCAAAGGCGTCTCTGAGCCAAGGCGAGTCTTCATAGAGCCGAGGGTCACCCAGGTACTCTGTGGTGCGCTTGTAGAAGTAGTAGTACAACACGGACGCTGCACACAAACACACATCACCAATGAAAGACTGAAGTCATTTGGTTTTGAAACAGAAAAGACAACAACTATTGCGTTTCAGGCCTAAAAGGTTTCCTAAAATGTGTTTCAGTAAGTGTGTGACCAAAGACAGCCTCACCTATTCTTTGGAAGACAAAAAGCACTTGGAGACCATCCGTCCACACATAGCGGTTTGATTTTAGCCAGCGTAGATTCTGCAGATAGACACAACCCAATGCATCATTTAGTTTGAGGGATAGCATTCTTTCACTAAGACATATAATAAACCATAAATTGATAGTAAATGATAATACATATGTAATAAACAATTCTGAGGCCAAAAAACTTGAAATTCCATATCCACAAAGAAAAATAAATCTCACATATCAGGTTAGTGGCAAATATAATTTTCCCCTGTGGATTAATAAAGTATACTCTCATCTTATTTGTGGCTAGTTTGACCTCTGTCATTGCCAATAAAGGGTATATAACAAAGTATTGAGAAACTTTTGTTATTGACCAAATACTTATTTTCCACCATAATTTGCAAATAAATTCATAAGAAAATCCTACAATGTGATTTTCTGGATTTTTTTTCTCATTTTGTCTTTCATAGTTCAAGTGTACCTATGATGAACATTACAGGCCTCTCATCTTTTTAAGTGGGAGAACTTGCACAATTGGTGGCTGACTAAATACTTTTTTGCCCCACTGTATGTATATATATATACACAATGTGTGTGTGTGTATATATATATATATATATATATATATATATATATATATATATATATATATATACACACACACACACACATATATATATATATATATATACACACACACACACAAACATACATACACACATACATCTATATACACACACACATCTATCTATGCATATATATATATATACACACACCTATGTAAATATATGTATGTGTGTGTATATATGTGTATATATGTATGTATGTATATATATGTATGTGTGTGTATGTATGTATGTATATTTATATGTATGTAGACATACATACACATCTATTTATATATATAAATACATATACACACACACATTTATATACATACATACACAGTTTGTGGGACACGCTGTATACTGTAAAATTCTACTGCACACCAGACCACACAATTAAATTTCATCCAATCCAATTTTTTACCAAAATTATTCATACTCATTTATATGTTAGTATTAAACATAAGATTTATCTGTAAAATAAATAATGAGACATTATTTGGTTACAACACTGATTTTGTTTTTGACTGGAAGGCTAGCCAACTATCTAGTAAACACCTCGGGTAGGAGGTTGGTGTCTCTTTTTGAACAAAATTAAAATGGTTATATCTTGTAATTGAACAAAATAGTAAGGTGGCCAATAACTGGGGACCATATGCTGATAATACGGGACATATTATTTTTGCTAAACCGCTTATCAAAAAGCTGATGGTAGTAGTATTTCCACTGAAATGTCTAACATGCTAATTGCTAACCCGTTAGTTAACATTTTTACGACACCAATAATCACAAAACATTGATGGCTTGATCACAGCTAGCACATAAGCATTTCGCTGCACCTTTCATACCTGTTGTAAACTGTGCATGTGATGAATAAACTTAGATTTTAATTGACACACACACACACACACACAGCGTACCATGATCCAGGAGTGTAGGGAGATGCTGAGGGTCAGGTAGAGGGCAGAGAGCAGCAGAAGGGCCCTGAAGCGCTCCAGCAGCAAGGACACCAGGCCCACCTGGAACACGTAGGTGTTGAACAGCATCAGCAGAATGATGATCAGGTTAAACAGGATGGCTATGTCCTGGATACTGAGAGAGAGAGAGAGAAAGAGAGAGAGAGAAGCTTCCATTTAGTTACAGTTACGTTAAACGAATGAAGACACACAATTGGACACACGCACACACTGTGCTCAGGGACCAGAGTTGAGAAACACTGCTTTTTACATTGTGTCAATCCCCTTTTTCTCCCACCCTTAAATAAATAATTTACATCAGTCTACCCCCTGGCTCTCCCATCCTTCCCCGCGTCTTACATGAAGAGCACCAGTTGGACAACGGGCGCTGCCCTCAGCAGCTCGCTGAAGGAGTTGACGAACAGGTCAAAGGTCAACAGGCTCAGCTGGATCAGCAGCACCAGGGAGTAGTTGTTGGTCTGCAGCATCTCCGGGCCGAAGGCTGGACGCCCGGGCTGTGTGCGGCTCCAAGGAGGATCCAAGGTGGCGCACACTCACACACACGCAGACAGGGAAACATACACACTAACTATACAGACACAGGTGCACACATGCAGAGGTGCCAGCCGCCGTCTTGAGCTTCTGCACGGCAGCTTGCTGTGTCCGATATATATGTGTTTACGTAGAGCAGATGCAGGTGCAGTGCGTTTGTTGTTCCTAATTAAGGACTATTCCACTGACTGAGGAGCTCTGTGGTTTGCTATCGGCCGGAGACATTGGAAGGGCTCTCTGAAAATGCTATTGTTAGCTATTAGCATGTTGAAAGTGGAGAGGGTCCTCTTTCTAGCCCTAAAGAATAGTTCCAGCCCACAGTAAAATCGTTGTAGCACACAGTTCCTTATGGCATGGTGTTAGCTTTGAACACCTACAGGCAAAGGTGACAGTCGCTTTCCAATAGGGTGTTCTACCCGCATCACCTTTCTACTGGCTCCATTCCACAGCTATATTCAACAGAGACTCTGTAGTAGGGAAAAACAGAGTAAGCAGAGAGTAAACAATATACAGTGGTAAAAATACATCTGTAATAACTGTTTCCCAAACATAAATACATGTACTGTACACACGCACGCACACAATGGGTTACTCAAATTGCTTGATATGACTCTGTTGCATGAACATCCAGTACAGTATCACTGAGTGGTCCAATCATACGCATCTTAATGAGTCTGTTTTTGAATTTCCCAAAATATGAATACCCTAAACTTGTCTAAATGTGACATGACATGTGTGGATGTAGAGCTATAAGGCAGTGTCAAGACTTGACAATTCATGCAGCCTTAGTATTCTGATCATAGCCTTCTGATCGTGTAATTCCGAACGGTCACGCATGGTAGACACATTTTAAATGTAGGTGTAGATGCGTGACCGTTCGGAATTACGCATCTACACCTACATTTAAAATGTGTCTACTGTGTCCACAGTGTGTCTGGATTCCTATATTCAAATGCCAGTATGCATTCTACAAATGATTTGGCCCTACGCTCTAAATATTCCATGGCTGACAAGATACAAATAACAAGAACTGGCATCATATTTGGGTCTAAATTATGTTGTCTTTTCGTAGGTGTGTATAATACTTTAGGTGTGCCTGATTTGGCGTGCCCATGGGACAGTTCGAAAAGCGCAAACCCTGCCCAGCCAACACCAGGTGGTTTAGGCACTGTATACTGTAATTTAGTTAGTTTAAAGTAAACTGGCACACCTCGACACAATTAACAAGACCTGACCTTTTGCACCTTGTAAAAGTATGGTAACCTCACCGCCACTGTCACCTGCTGGGAGTGTTTCACAAACGGGACAGGATTGTGACTGGATAAGCCTGTGTGTTATGCTGCCCCATGCCATGCTCACAGAAGTAAGGCCCTGTCCAATAGGGACACTTGAGGGATTAAACTATTCACTCGCTCAGTCATGCTGTAACCAGTCATGGCCATAGCCAGTCATTGCCATGCAGTCTAGCGTATTTCCACCATAGGAACTGGAGTTATGGCCTTGAGTGTCGACTTTGACTTAGAGAGTGTTTAATGCCTACATTGGATGCCCCAATGAAGGGGAGAAGTAGTTCAGAAGTGGGATCTTTCTTTAAAATAAATAAATGAGGCAATTCTTATACCTTTCTCCTGAAGTGTGCACTCCAGCACTTTTCCCCACACATTTAAAATAATTGGATTCTTGTAGCTTGATTGGTTTTCCCCACTATATTTCTTACACTAGTTTCCTTTCAGATCCATTAACGGAAGTATCAAGTGCTGAAGATCAATGGGACTCAGAGATGGTCTGCTTTATACTATAGCATGGCCTACTGAATTAAGACAATTGACCTACTGTAGCCCAGGCCACCTCAGCTGCAAGAGCAGAAAAGCCTATACATAACCATGACCCTATTAACGCATGTGTTTACCCTTTAACATCAACAATGATGTTGATGTTGACTTATGACCTCTTACTTTACATAGTCGTGACATTCAGTACAATGATACCTACAGTACTGCTATTTAACTAGGATTTATGCTGTAGAATTACATTCACTCTGCCTGGGAATCAAGGCTTCAAGTGTTGTGGCCTCCAAGTGTAAAAATAATGACCAAACCGGGCTATCTGGTCTGAGTCGTATCCATCACAGATTGACAGCTTGGCATGAGTTGTGATTTTAAATTGCTATGTTGGTGGCAGATGTGGGATCATGTTGTGCGGTGGATTTTTGGAGCGAAAAGGTACCAGCATATTCACAAACCATACTTAACAAAAATACAAATACAACATGTGAAGTGTTGGTCCCATGTTTCATGAGCTGAAATTAAAGATCATAGACATTTTCCATACGCAAAAACCTTATTTCTCTCAGATGCCGTGGGGCAACATTCCACAGGCCACAATCAACAGCCTGATCAACTGTAAATAAAATATCAGAATTGGGCTGCTTGTATAAACACAGAGATGTCTGTTGAGTAGGCACAGTGTCCACTGTCTCCGTCTCATTGACTGATACAATAAACCAATTATGGAGTGTTGTAGCTATTGCAGCTTGTGACAAAGCCAGGTAGACTACTGTAGTCCTTACACTTGCTGTGATGGCATTTTGTGAGACTGGCTCACTGTCCCAACAAGCTTCCTAGTGACTCCACATGGACTCTAATGACCTGAGAAGCAAGTGACATATTTATAGCCTCACACTGCGGCAGGTGTAAGGTGGATTAGGACTAGTTTCACACACTTAAGACTCTAGGCCAAGCCTTGCTGGGCCGATGCACAAACTGATATAGTTGTATAGTTGTAACCTAGAAACTTACTCACAGAAGCACTTGAACAGTGACCAAGCCTAAATAACAATAAATGGTGCCAAATAATAACAATAATAGGCTGCACTTTGTATCATCATTATAATTTGATATGACAAATGTTCTGTGTAAGACAAAGATTGCAATTAAATGTTCTTTGTATTGTTTTAAATGTATTATTATTATTATCCCGGCTGATTGGAAAATTAATGATTAGAATGTCACATAGCAACTCTCATTCAAACGCTTGACTGTAAGCAGGGAGCCAACAGCTGCTGGTTACAAGCCCAAAAACAAGCTATGTAAGGTTTACTATTGTCATTGTGCTGTTAAATTATGTATATGTTTACTGACCAAAATATAAATGCAACCATTTCAAAGATTTAATGAGTTACAGTTCATATAAGGAAATAAGTCACCAGAAAAATTTATTAGGCCCTAATCTATGGATTTCACATGACTCGGTAGGGGTGCAGCCATGGGTGGGCATAGGCCCACCGACTGGGGAACCAGGCCCAGCCAATCAGAATTTGTTTTTCCCCACAAAAGGGCTTTATCCCGCAGGTGAAGAAGCCGGATATGTAGGTCCTGGGCTGGCATGGTAACACATGGTCTGCAGTTGTGAGGCAGGTTGGACGTACTGCCAGATTCTCTAAAATGTCAGAGGCAGTTTATGGTGGAGAAATTAACATTAAATAATCTGGCAACAGCTCTGATGGACATTCCTGCAGTCAGCATGCCAATTGCACACTCCCTCAAAACTTGAGACATTTGGGGCATTGTGTTGTGTGACAAAACAGTACATTTTAAAGTGTCCTTTTGTCCCCAGCACAAGGTGCACCTGTGTAATGACATTGCTGTTTAATCAGGTTCTTGATATTCAACACCTGTCAGGTGGATGGATTATCTTGGCAAAGGAGAAATGCTCACTAACGGATGTAATCAAATTTGTGCACAACATTTTTGAGAAATAAACTTCTTGTGCATATTGAACATGTCTGGGATTTTTTTTTATTTCAGCTCATGGTACCAACACTTCACATGTTGCGTTTATATTTTTGTTCAGTGTAGTATATTTTAGTTAGGTTTACAACCTTATATTGACATTGTACCCGCTACTCCCGTGTTTTCAAAGCCTTAGATTGTTAGGGCGATAATCTCTTTAAGAAACAACCTGACAGCTTGTTGTCTACACAAAGTGGTGAGCAGTAGCGTCAAGTAAAATTGAGGATATCCTGAAAACCACAATATTGAAATGAAAAACACATGATAAAATATAGCTAGTACCTGAAATGTCCCTTTTTGAGATGAAGATTGTTCTATCTGGCGTCTACCCGCGCGTAATTCTCTCCAAATTATGCACACTCTCTTGACCATCCACAACACAGCAGTAACACAGACCATTGGCACATACCCAACCTGCCTGCGCGTCTCCCATGGTGACAGTTTTTTTCCGCGCTACATCCCTAATAGAAGGGCGTGAATTTGTACAATGGAACAAACCCCGCAGCCTTTTCTTGGCTATTATCATTTAATAGATCAAAATTAAAGTAAGATAAACAAAATTGTATCTTCATGGGGGTTTCAAATGTGATTTGGTGTTTTTAGGTCCGTTTGCAAATATCTAAAACTTCATATCCTTACATCTCAAATGATGCTGATAGTAACTTTGCCTTTGGCCGGCTATATACAAGATTACGGTAATGTATTACATGAAACCAACCCAAGGGGGAACCATTGCCATCTAGTGGCAACACAACGTTTAGACTTGACTATGATTAGGCTTTGCTCAGTACATTTAGCATTTAAGGGTACTCAAGTGTGCTTAAAAAACGTTGATGCACATAGGCAATATGTTATCCCATTTCAAGTCAGTCTAATTTTACAATACAACAGTCAATATATCTCTTGAAATTAAATGAACATAAAGCATAATAGTATGATATGGGATGTCAGCCTAATGAAAAGAATGATGCAAAAGGTCAATCCCAATAATTATGAAGATATGATGATACTCAAATGTTGGCTACCGTTACCCCCTTGTATCCTTTTCTTCGTATGGTTAGATTCATATGCTTTTATGATTGACAAATGTATTTTGTGTTTGCCTGCTTACTTTTAGTATATCATATTCTATTAACTTTTCTTTGAAAGATCATGAATCAGTAGCAATTAATTTCCATGTAAAATGACCCATGAGCCCCAACCTGTGAAGTTCTTAGGAGCATGTCAAATTTGGGTGTCAAATGAAAGCAAAGAGTCTATATTATATATCCTGAAAAACTCCCCAGTCTTTAACGATTGCAAGCATACCCATAACATAATGCAGCTACCAGTATGCTTGAACATATAGAGTGGTGTTGTACTGGATTTGCCCCGCTTTGCATTCAGGACAAAAGTGAATTGCTTTGCCACATTTTTGCAGTATTAATTGAGTGCCTTTTTGCAAAACATGATGCATGTTTTGGAATATTTGTATTCTGTACATGCATCCTTCTTTTCACGCTTTCATTTATGTTAGTATTGTGGAGTAACTACAATGTTGATCCATCCTCAGTTTTCTCCTATCACAGCCATTAAACTAGCTCAGGTTGATCCTGTTTCCATTGATCATCCTTGAGCTGTTTCTACAACTTGATTGCAGTCCACCTGTGTTAAATTCAATTGACTGGACATGATTTGGAAAGGCACACACCTGTCTATTAAAAAGGTCCCACAGTTGACAGTGCATGTCAGAGCAAAGACCAAGCCTTGAGGTCAAAAGGATTGTCCGTAGAGCTCCGAGACAGGATTGTGTCAAGGCACAGATCTGGGGAAGGGTACCAAAACATGTCTGCAGCATTGAAAGTCACCAAGATCACAGTGGCTTCAATCATTCTGAAATAGAAGTTTGGAACCACCAAGACTCTTACTAGGGCTGGCCGCCCGGCCAAACTGCGCAATCGGGGGAGAAGGGCTTTGGTTAGGGAGGTGACCAAGAACCCAATGGTCACTCTGACAGAGCTCCAGAGTTCCTCTGTGGAGATGGGAGAACCTTCCAGAAATACAACCATCTTTTCAGCACTCCACCAATCAGGCCTTTATGTTAAAGTGGCCAGACGGAAGCAACTCCTCAGTAAAAGGCATATGAGATCAGATCATGAGAAACAACATTCTCTGGTCTGATGAAACCAAGATTGAACTCTTTGGCCTGAATGCCAAGCGTCATGTCTGGAGGAAACCTGGCATCATCCCTTCGGTGAAGCATGGTGGTGTCAGCATCATGCTGTGGGGATGTTTTTCAGCGGCAAGGACTGAGAGACTAGTCAGGATCGAGGGAAAGATGAACGGAGCAAAGTACAGAAAGATCCTTGATGAAAACCTGCTCCAGAGTGCTCAGGACCTCAGACTGGGGCGAAGGTTCACCCTTCCAACAGGACAACGACCCTAAACACACAGCCAAAACAACGCAAGAGTGGCTTCGTGGCAAGTCTCTGAATTCCATTGAGTGGCCCAGCCAGAGCCCGGACTTGAACCCAATGAAACATCTCTGGAGAGACCTGAAAATAGCTGTGCTGTGACTCTCACCATCCAATCTGACAGAGCTTGAGAGGATCCGCAGAGAAGAATGGAAGATGTTCCCCAAATACAGGCGTTCCAAGCTTGTAGTGTGATACCCAAGAAGACTCAAGGCTGTAATCACTGCCAAACGTGCTTCAACAAAGTACTGAGTAAAGGATCTAAATACTTATGTAAATGTGATTTTTTTTATTATATACATTTGCAAAAAAACTGTTTTTGCTTTGTCATTATGGGGTATTGTCTGTAGATTCAGAGATGTTTTTTTTTTTAATACATTTTAGAATAAGGCTGTAACGTAACAAAATATGGAATAAGTCAACGGGTCTGAATGCACTGTATTTAGCAATCTTATGGCTATGTAGCAGTCTTATGGATTGGGGACAGAGGCTGTCTCGTAGCATGTTGGTCCGAGTGCCGATGCCCTGGTACTGTTCACCGGACGGTAGCAGAGTAAACAGTCTATGACTTGGGCTGCTAGCGTCTTTGGCAATCGTTCGGGCTTTCCTCTAACACCGGCTGATAAAGAGGTCCTGGATGACAGGGAGCTCGGCCAGTGATGTACTGGATGTCTGCATCACCCTCTGTAGCACTTTACAGCCGAGGGCGGTGCATTTGCAATACCAAGCTGTGATGCAGCCAGTCAACATGCTCTTGATGGTGTAGCTGTCAAACTTTTTGATATTCCGAGGGCCCATGCCAAATCTTTTCAGCCTCCTGACGGTGAAGAGGAGTTGATTAGCCCTCTTCACGACTGGACAATGTTAAGTCCTTAGTGATGAGGACGCCAAAAAACTTGAAGCTCTCGACCCGCTCGACTACAGCCCTGTGGATGTGCACATGCTCTCCCCTCTTTCTACTGTAGTCCACGATCAGCTACTTGGTCTTACTGACGTTGAGGGAGAGACTGTTGTCATGGAACCACACTGCCAAGTCTCTGACATCCTCCCTGTAGGCTCTCATCACTGTCGGTGCTCAGGCCTACCACTGTTGTGTCGTCAGAAAACTTGATGGTGTTGGACTCATGTATGGCCACACAGTCATGGTTGAATAAGGAGTACAGGAGGGGACTGAGCACACACCCTTGAGGGGCCCCCATATTGAGGGTGAGCTGTTGCCTATACTATACTCACCACCAGGATCCAGTTACAGAGGGAGATAGTGAGTCCCAGGGTCCCTAGGTTGGTGATGAGCTTGGAGGGACTATGGGGTTAAACACTGAGTGGTAGTCAATGGACAGCATTATCACAGTTATTTCCCCTCTTGTCAAGGTGGGAGAGGACAGTGTGAAGTGCAATTAAGATTGTGTCATCTGGGGATCTGTTGGGACGGTATGTAAATTGGTGAGGGTCCAGGGTGTCTGGGATGAAGGAGAGATTTTACAATTCTGTGAAGACATTTTCCAACTGGTCTGCACATGCTTTGAAAACACACACTGGAATTTCATCATCCCCTGCAGCCATGCGAGTGTTAACCGGTTGAAAAGTTTTACTCACTTTGGCCACGGTGAACGAAATCACACAGTCATCCTGAACTCAGGGGCTTTCACACAACACTCAGTGTTGTATTCCTTGTATCGAGCATAAAAGGCATTTAGCTTGTTTCAGATTTCTACACAGTTCTAAACAGCTCCCTCTGCAACTGGATCCTAGACTTCCTGACAGGCCGCCCCCCATGAGGTAAGAGTAGGTAACAACACATCTGCCACGCTGATCCTCAACACAGGAGCCCCTCAGGGGTGCATGCCCAGTCCCCGCCTGTACTCCCTGTTCACTCATGACTGCACGGCCAGGCACGACTCCAACACCATCATTAAGTTTGCTGAGGACAACAGTGGTAAGCCTGATCACCGACAACGATGAGACAGCCTATAGGGAAGTCAGAGACCTGACCATGCGGTGCAAGGACAATCTATCCATCAATGTGATCAAGACAAAGGAGATGATTGTGGACTACAGGAAAAAGAGGACCGAGCACGCCATTCTCATCAATGGGGCTGTTGTGGAGCAGGTTGAGAGCTTCCAGTTCCTTGGCCACATCACCAACAAACTATCATGGTCCAAACACACCAAGACAGTCGTGAAGAGGGCATGACAAAACCTATTCCCCCTCAGGAGACTGAAAAAAATTAGCTTGGGTCCTCAGATCCTCAAAACGTTCTACAGTTGCATCACTGCCTGGTATGGCAACTGCTCGGCCTCCGATCGCAAGGCACTACAAAGGGTAGCGTATATGGCCCAGTACATCACCAGGACCAAGCTTCCTGCCATTCAGGACCTCTATACCAGGCGTGTCAGAGGCACTAAAATGGTCAAAGACTCCATCCACCCTAGTCATAGATTGTTCTCTCTGCTACCGCAAAGCAAGCGGTACCGGAGCACCAAGTCTAGGTCCAAGAGGCTTCTAAACAGCTTCTACCCCCCAAGCCATAAAACTCCTGAACAGCTAATCAAATGGCTACCCAGACTATTTGCACCCCCTCGTAACCTCCAACTACACTGCTGCTACTCTCTGTTATTATCTATGGATAGCCACTTTGACAACCCTACCTGCATGTACGTAATTATCTCAAATACCTCGACACCGGTGTCCCCGCACATTGACTCTGTACCGGTACCCCCTATATATAGCCCCGTTATTGTTATTTACTGCTGCTCTTTGTATATGTTTTCTTATCTCTTAGGTATTTTCTTAAAACTGCATCGTTAGTTAAGGGCTTGTAAGTAAGCATTTCACTGTAAGGTCTACACCTGTATTCAGTGCATGTGACATAACATTTGATTTGATTTGCATAGCCTAGTGGTTAGAGCGTTGGAAGGTTGCAAGTTCAAATCCCCGAGCTGACAAGGTACAAATCTGTCATTCTGCCCCTGAACAGGCAGTTAACCCACTGTTCCTAGGCCGTCATTGAAAATAAGAATTTGTTCTTAACTGACTTGCCTAGTTAAATAAAGGTTAAATAAAGGTTTAAAAAATAAAAATCACTAGTCATCTCACGGCCGGGTTTCCCTTTGTAATCCGTTATCGTCTGCAAGCTCTGCTACATACGACGACCGTCGGAGTTGGTGTAGTAGGATTCCACCTTCATCCTATATTGTCCTTTTGCATGTTTGATGTTGGCGGTCGTAGTGGGCCTTCTTGTATGTGTCAATGTCTGTGTCCCGTTTCTTGTAAACAGTAGCTCTAGCGATTAACTCAGTGTGGATATGGATGTGGTAAACGCCTCAATTCTATCGGAGGAATCCCAGAACATACCCCAGTCTGTATCGGCAAAACAGTCTTGTAGCCTCACGTCTGCTTCATAGGACCACTTCCGTTTTTAGCGCATCACTGCAGAGAATGAAATCATGGTCAGATTTGCTGACGGGAGGAGAAGAGATGGCCTTATATGCATTTCTGTTGGTAGAATAAAAGTGTTCTTGAGTTTTAGCGCCCCTAGTGGAGCAGGAGACATATTGTTAAAAGTAGAACAGTTTTAAGACTCCCTGCATTAAAGTCTCAGCCCACCAGAAACGCTGCTTCTGGGTGAGCCATTTCTTGTTTGTTTTTTGGCCCCACATAGTTTGTTGAGTGTCAAAGTGGTGTTGGCTTGTGGAGGGTTGTTTTCATTTAACTAGGCAAGTCAGTTAGAACAAATTCTTATTTACAATTACGGCCTACCCCGGCCAAACCCGGGAGACGCTGGGCCAATTGTGCGCCGCCCTATGGGACTCCCAATCACGGCCGTATGTGACTTTGATGTGCAAACTTGTGAAACATAGACATCTATAATTGGTTCAGATTTGGTCTGAACCAGACTAACCAAAATGTGGTCATATTTGGGGGCAGAGCTCATTAAAATAATATCCAGTGTGTAGAATAATACCGAAGTATGCAAAGCAGGATATTGCATATTTATACTTTTGTGTAGCTATTTAACATACCTCTCCATGAAGAGAATGGTATTCATAATGATGCATTTCTGGGTACAAATCAGGCAACCATGATGAAATTGACTTTCCGTAATTCTGTTACCTGGTGTAAATCCACTTCACTAACTGTAGTTAAATAAGCAAAATAGAGTCCATGTGTCATGTCATGGCCAGATGACACCCCATTATTTCTGTAGACATCCTTGAATCTTAATTCAGGGCAGATATTTAACAACATTTTCAGAAAACGTGGACACAGAATGCAGGGAGATTTTATTTGAAGTCTGTTAACAAACCTTGCATCTACACAGTCCTTTCAGTAAATGTGTTTTGAAACGATTCAAGTGTAAATGATTAAAAGTAGTCATTGTGCATAGCGTTGTAGCATATGGTTTGTTAAACTTTGAAGCAAATAGTTTTTGTTTGACATACCTTCAAGTTAAAAATCTGATTCTCAGCGCAAATCCGTGTCCATGGAATTGCCCAGCAGCAACCAGGAACAGAGCTGTTCCATTGCGCCACAGGGTAGAAAAAAATCAAAGTGATTGGGTGGAGTCGACACGACCTACTTACTGTACAGTCATAGACTCCAGTGGACTAACTACTCATTAGTTTAGCATTTTGCGTTTCCCCCTCTCTGGTTTGGACTATCGAAGGAATCCCTGAAAAATAGAATTCGGAATGAAAACGACCAAAAACTAGTTTTACACATCTATATCTATTATTTTGGACACATCAACGCCTTGCTACTTGTAACAACACAGCCGCAGGTAGGTAGCTTGTTACTTTGTAGCTAACACATTAGCGTGTTCGACAGCGAACGTTACAATTCACAGAAACTGTTTGGATTCTAAGGCAACATATTTCATTATTAATTGTTTTAGTGATACAAAGCAGGGTTAACATGTCAATTTGAACGTTTTTCTGCGGGGAAATTATTGTTGTCTAGTTAGCATGTAGGCTATGTTAGCTCACAGGAACACAGCAATTCTATTTTCTTTGTGAATCGGAGATATGTAGTCAGCTGCTGAGATTAGGTATGCCAAATATTCTTTCGGATAGGGATACTGAACAAGATTGAGCCGCGGGACGATTGTTTTTATTGAGGAGATGGTCAGGGGCCGGAACATAATTACAAATAATTCGTAGACTGCAAATTGACCGCAAGAAGCCTAAACAAATATAATATTTGACTAAAACAAACATTTCTAATCGTTATGAAATTTGTATACGGCGTCATACAGTGCCTTCCAAAGTATTCAGAGCCTTTGCAATTCTTTACATTTAATTGTGTTACAAAGTGGGATTCAAATATCTAATTGTTTTCTTCTTGGGGGGGGGAGTAAATACACAATTCACAACTAAAATATAGTCCTCACATAAGTATTCAATCCCTTTGTTTAGGCAATCTTAAATTAGTTCTGGAGTTAAATGTGGGTTAACAAATCACAAGGTACATGGACTCTGTGTGAAATAATAGGGGTTGACATTCTTTTTTTTAATGACTAACTCTTGCTCTGTCCCCCATACATACAACATCTGTAAGGTCCCTCAATCAATTATTGAATTTCAAGCGCACATTAAACTACAAAGACCAGGGAGGTTTTTGAAAGCCTCATGAAGAAGGGTAGTGATTGGTATATCGATAATAATAACGAATCAGACATTATATATCTCTTTAAGCATGGTTACATTTTTAATATTGCTGTGGATTATATATTAAACCACCCAGACACATCAAAGATACAGTCCTCCTTCTGAACTGAGCAGCAATCAGGAATGAAACTGCTCAGCGATGTATGTTACCCTTACCTAAATAACAGAGTGAAAAGAAGAATAACAATATTCCAAAACCTGTAGCCTAGTGGTTAGAGCTTTGGACTAGTAACCAGAACATTGAAAGTTCAAACCCCCCCGAGCTGACAAGGTACAAATCTGTTGTTCTGCCCCGGAACAGGCAGTTAACCAATACAATAAATACGGTGCCAGTTATTTGCAAAATATCCCAAAACCCATGCATTAATTATTGTTTTTATTTATCATTGACTAAACATAGGCCTATAGCCAATATAAAAGCATACAAATGACGAAAGAAACCATATTTATTCAAGTCCAAAACATGCCCTGAACTGAAAGGGTTCAAAGCATTTAAATACTTTAATGATCTGTCATGCACAGGAGACAAGTCAGTGACTACTCATAGGCTCATAACCAATTTCAGACAGGTGTGGTGTGTCTGGAGTATGTCTGGTTGTCAGCGGTCTTGTTTTGAGCGCTAGGCGATTCCATTAAGGTTTAAGGAAAAAGGTGATTTCAGTGTTCAAAATGTGAACATTTACAAAGCTGTGATCAAGGCAAAGGGGGGCTACTTTGAAGAATCTCAAATAAAGAAATATATTGTGATTAGTTTAACTCTTCTTTTGGTTACAACATGATTCCATATGTGTTATTTTATAGTTTTGATATCTTCACTATTATTCTACAATGTAGAAAATAGTACAAATAAAGATAAACCCTTAAATGAGTAGGTGTGTCCTAACTTTTGACCAGTACTGTATGTTTTCAAAGTCTTGAACCCTGTATATTGAAAGAGCCTTTATGATTTTGTATCTCAGATTTGGGATTTAAGTTGGACCTCTTTAGTGCGTTGTGCTCCTCCTGTGCATATAGTTTTCTTTACTCAGCGACTCTGTTTATGTACATAATACAATGATGAGTTCCTGTCAAAGGTTTGTTTGAACTTAATTGACAGGGACACACTAACGGGGCCCACCCTAACAGATGGTGAACAGACACCGGGCAGTGTCAGTCGACAGACCCCCACACAAATATTAGGCCTACACACACTGTAAAACCATGAATGCTTGATGAAGTAACCTACATTGTCTACTAATGCCAAATGTAAGCATGGTGAACTTAATGAGTTGCTGCATATGGACTTCTCTATATGAGATGTCAGGAAAGTTATTCCACAAGAAATAGCTTTGGCTACTGTACGTATAACATAATAAGATAATGTTATAGATATGAACTTTTATAACATGATGTTAAATATATTATTTGCCGCAGGAATCAAATACGCACTCTCACAGTATAAGACGGTAATGGTCAGATCATGCAGCATGAGAACGCATGATGCTGCTGTGATCACTGTTATGGTGAATATAAGCCCATTCAAACTGTTCAAGCACAATGCAAATACGTCTTCTTTCCACAGCTGTTGCTTGCTATGTAACATCTACCACAGGCTCGCCAACAAAGTTGACTTGCAGTGTTACGGTAGGCTAGAAAATGCTGTCTTGCATTTTGTATTAATGCAGTTGTGCGTGTGCATGAGCGGGGTAGAGAAGGCAGTGAAATTACAGTAGAGAAGGCTCTAATATTAGTGTTACAGAAAGCTTAGACTAGTACACTCTGTTACGGCCTGTGTGTGGGAGAGAGAGAAGGCTGGCAGAAGAAGGAGGAGAGGGCAGGTCTGGACTTGACTAGAGGTCGACCGATTAATCGGAATGGCTGATTAATTAGGGCCGATTTCAAGTTTTCATAATCGGAAATCTATTTTTGGACACAGATTTGGCCCCACATTTTTTTTTGGGGGGGGGTTATTATGATTTTTTTTACACCTTTATTTAACTAGGCAAGTCAGTTAAGAACACATTCTTATTTTCAATGACGGCCTAGGAACGGTGGGTTAACTGCCTTGTTCAGGGGCAGAATGACAGATTTTTACCTTGTCAGCTCGGGGATTCAATCTTGCAACCTAACTAGTCCAGCGCTATAACCACCTGCTTTACATTGCACTTCACGAGGAGCCTGCCTGTTATGCAAATGCAGTAAGAAGCCAAGGTAAGTTGCTAGCTAGTATTAAACTTATCTTATAAAAAACTATCAATCAATCAATCATAATCACTAGTTAACTACACATGGTTGATTATATTACTAGTTTATCTAGCATGTCCTGTGTTGCATATAATCGATGCGGTGCGCATTCGCGAAAAAGGACTGTCGTTGCTCCAACGTGTACCTAACCATAAACTTCAATGCCTTTTTTAAAATCAATACACAAGTATATATTTTTAAACCTACATATTTAGTTAATATTGCCTGATAACATGAATTTCTTTTAACTAGGGAAAATGTGTCACTTCTCTTGCAACAGAGTCAGGGTATATGCAGCAGTTTGGGCTCCTGGCTCGTTGCGAACTGTGTGAAGACTATTTCTTCCTAACAAAGACAGCCAACTTCGCCAAACGGGGGATGATTTAACAAAAGCGCATTTGCGAAAAAAGCACAATTGTTGCATGACTGTACCTAACCATAAACAAACATCAATGCCTTTCTTAAAATCAATACACAGAAGTATATATTTTTAAACCTGCATATTTATCTAAAATAAATCCAGGTTAGCAGGCAATATTAACCAGGTGAAATTGTCACTTCTCTTGTGTTCATTGCATGCAGAGTCAGGGTATATGCAACAGTTTGGGCCGCCTGGCTCATTGCGAACTAATTTGCCAGAATTTTACGTAATTATGACATAACATTGAATGTTGTGCAATGTAACAGGAATATTTAGACTTATGGATGCCACCCGTTAGATAAAATACCGAACGGTTCCGTATTTCACTGAAAGAATAAACGTTTTGTTTTCGAGAGGATAGTTTCCGGATTCGACCATATTAATGACCTAAGGCTCATATTTCTGTGTGTTATTATGTTATAATTAAGTCCTATGATTGGATATTTGATAGAGCAGTCTGGCTGAGCGATGGTAGGCACCAGCAGGCTCGCAAGCATTCATTCAAACAGCACTTTTGTGTGTTTTGCCAGCAGCTCTTCGCAATGCTTCAAGCATTGAGCTGTTTATGACTTCAAGCCTATCAACTCCCAAGATTAGGCTGGTGTTACCGATGTGAAATGGCTAGCTAGTTAGCGGGGTGCGCGCTAATAGCGTTTCAAACGTCACTCTTTCTGAGACTTGGAGTAGTTGTTCCCCTTGCTCTGCAAGGGCCGCAGCTTTCGTGGAGTGATGGGTAACGCTGCTTCAAGTGTGTCTGTTGTCGATGTGTTCCTGGTTCGAGCCCAGGTAGGTGCGAGGAGAGGGACGGAAGCTATACTGTTACACTGGCAATACTAAAGTGCCTATAAGAACATCCAATAGTCAAAGGTATATGAAATACAAATCGTATAGAGAGAAATAGTCCTATAAACTCAAATCTAAAAAACTAAAACTTAAGAACTGTCTGGGGTACTGGCAAGTGTTATAAAGGGCCCAGAAGTGTTTTTGGGTCAATATACCCTTTAAGCCCAATTTGCATTGAAACATCGGGATGGTGTTTATATCAGTAATATTTAACGAACACGAGCATAAATGTTTTTTGTTAAGATTTAAGTTGATTTAAACACAAGCTACAGTTATGCATCTAGCATACCAGCGATCTGCCAAGATTAGGAACAATTTGAAACTTCTGTACTCTCTCCAAGACATTTAGTGTGAACAGACAATAGTTGATGCAGAGAGAGAAGAATAAGATCAGGGTTGAGGGATATCGGGGTTAGAAGACCTACAAGTTGTGGACCAAAATGCAAACAAATGAGGGACAAGAAGATGACTATTGGGTGACTGCTCATGCACTTTTTTTGGGGGGGGGGTCATATTGTTGTCCTTCATTTATCCAGGTTATTCAGTACCTTTGCAATACAACAGTAGAGTAGGAGATAGACAAGTTGAACGAATTAACAAGAATAGCAGTACAGCTAATGTGAATGAGCTTTCAGTTAATTAACTGAAAGTTGTGTGTATGTTCTTTGCCCACTTCCTGTTTGGAAGAACACAATCTGAGGTTTGTGGTATTTGAACTCAGCCCCTATCGAATACACAATGGGATATGGGTTATGTTGCACTTCCTATGTCTTCCACTAGATGTCAACCTTCTTTAGAATGTTGTTTCAGGCTTCTACTGTGAAGTGGGAGCGAATGAGAGCTGTTTGACTAAGAGGTCTGGCAGCAGCCACGTTCTCAGTCATGCGCGTTCACATGAAAGGTATCTCTCGTTACATTGCTTTTCTACAGACAATGGAATTCTCCGGTTGGAACATTATTGAACATTTATGATAAAAACATCTTAAAGATTTATTCTATACTTAGTTTGACAAGTTTCTTCGACCTGTAATATTTTGAACTTTTCCTCCGACTGGACCTGAACGCGCGTTTCGATTTGTTTACCAAACACCCTAACAAAAGAAGCTATTTGGACATAAATGATGGACATTATCGAACAAAACAAACATTTATTGTGGAACTGCGGTTCCCGGGAGTGCATTCTGATGAAGATCATCAAAGGTAAGTGAATATTTATAATGCTATTTTTGACTAATGTTGACTGCGCAACATGGCGGATATTTATTTTGGCTGGTTTGGGCTCTGAGCACCGTACTCAGATTATGCTTTTACCGTAAAGTTTTTTTGAAATCTGACACAGCGGTTGCATTAAGAAGAAGTGTATCTAAAGTTCCATGCATAACACTTGAATTTTCATCAACATTTATAATGAGTATTTCTGGTAATTCATGTGCCTCTCTGCACAATCACTGCATGTTTTAGAACTACTGAATGTAGTAATGCACCAATGTAACATGATAATTTTTTTATATAAATATGCACTTTATCGAACAAAACATGCATGTATTGTGTAACATGAAGTCCTATGAGTGTCATCTGATGAAGATCATCAAAGGTTAGTGATTCATTTTATCTCTTTGTGCTTTTAATGACTCCTCTCCTTGGCCGGAAAAATGGCTGGGTTTTTCTGTGGCTTGGTGGTGACCTAACATAATCGTTTATGCAGCTTTCGCTGTAAAGCATTTTTATCTTTAAAATGGTGCCTAATATTGTTTGTTTGAGAAATTTGATTTATGAGATTTCTGTTGATTTGTATTTGGCGCCCTGCAATTTCATTGGCTGTTGGCGAAAATAGGGAAAACACCAATGGGGATGAATTCTTTTGCAAGGCACTGTAAAAAGTGGTGGTGTACGGACTGTAGTTGATCCGTGATCCGTACGGATCACCTCCCACGGTTCGGCATGCATGTGAACCGCAAATCAATTGCAAAGTTTAACCATCATCGTGTTAAATACAGTTTTACTGCCTCTGTTACTTTTTAAAGTAATAATTCCCTACATCTCGATGCAGAGTTGCAGTGAAAAGTTAAAGATAAGAGATGCGTGTTGTGTTTTGCTCTGAAGCCTGAAGTTTGATTTGATAATTTTTTTAAAGCATTTGCGTTACAAAAAGCAAAGAAGAAAAAAGAGCAGTGACAGCCAAGGCTAGCAGAGGAGCTGAAGTACTGGAAAAGCCTCCCTCTTCATTTAAGTCATCTATGGGAGCATTTTGGCTTCACTGTCAAATATGATGACGGAAGAAGGGTGGTGGACAACACCATTACGGTGTGTAGGCGTTGTGCCACAAGAAAGGTGTATGATCATGGAAATACATCGAGCATGGCCACACATTTAAAGCATCATCACCCTAGTGTGTCAGTGACAGGAGACAACTCAGCCAAGACGCAACAACTTCTCCCCGCGGCATTTAAGCAGTCCTTTGCTGCAGAATCAGACTGGGCTAAAGCCATCACCAAATCTATTGATGTTTATCGCTGCAAACATGAGGCCATACTCTGTTGTGGAAAATGAAGGGTTTAAAAATATGGTAAAAGTGCTTGAGCCATGCTATGAAATGCCCCTCATGCACCCACTTCAGTATGAAGATCATGCCAGATCTTTATGAACAGGAAAAGATAAATTGTCGAGGTCCACCCTCACCACAGACGGGTGGACCTCCAGGGTAACGGAAAGCTATGTCAGTGTGACTGCTCACTACACCACAGAGGAATGGGAGATGCGAAGTCCGGTGCTACAGGCACAAGAGTCAGGCACAAATCTGTCACAGGTACTGCTCGGAGCAGTAGCAGAGTGGAAGCTAGAGAGGCCCAATAGCAATATCCCAATCACCACACATAATGCAGTGATTGAAGCTGGACTGGGGCCACAGATAGCTTGCTTTGCACATGTGATCAATTTAGCATCCCAAGGGGGAATCTCAGTGAACCAGATGGACCGCCTCCTTGGGAGGATCAGGAAGGTGGTTTCCTTTTTCCACCGACGCATAACAGCCACTCATGTGCTTAAGACCGAGCAAGAAATTCTACAGCTACCGACCCACAAACACGATGTCACAACAAGATGGAACTCCACTTATGACATTTTGGAGCGCTATCTTGAGCAGCAGGCAGCTGTATACTCTGCACTGACAGACAAGACCCTGAAAAAAAAGTTAAGACATCGTCACCTTGTCTAACGATGACGTGAAAGTGGCAGAGGAGGTCATCCAGGTGCTCAAACCCCTCAAAACGATTACAACTCTATTGAGCACTGAAACTGCACCGTCTGTGTCCATGATCCTACCTCTGAAAAAAAGGATTCTACAATCCAATGCCCCAAGTGAGGACGACGGCACCATCACTAAAGATGTCAAGGCTGCCATTATAGAGAGGACCTGAACCCCAGGTACCCCCCCTAATGTACAGGACTACCTTCATAGATCTACTGCACTGGATCCAAGGTTAAAGTCCCTGTCTCACCTAGACCCTGCCCTACACCAGAGGACATACAGTGATCTTTCTTAACACTGAGATTGTGGCCACTGAAGAGGTTAAAAAAATGAGAGTGAATTACTTAAATAATAAATATACTGCTGTCTAATCTTAGTCTAGGTTAATTTTAATTCACTATTGTTCAAAGGAAGAAGGTATCATGCCTCATTGCACTTTAATTTCACAGTTGAGTATTGACTGTTTTAAGTTTATTTTTAAACATTGAAAAGTTCCTCGCTTTAAGTGTTCTTTAAGTAATAAATGGAAAGCAAAGTTATATTTGTCTCCCTTTCTTTTTGCTGATCTGAAAAATTTGCCGATTTGTGACTCAAACCCGTGATAAGATCCGAACCGTGAGTTTTATGATCCGTTGCACCACTAGTAAAAAGCATGTTTAACATCCTTCCTCCAATTAAGTTTTTATTTGAGAATTGCCAGAACAATCTGTGATAGCAAAAATAGGCTTATTCTGTGTCTGGGAAACTGGCCCTAAAAGAAACAACAACAGATATAAGGTTAACTATTTGAACCTTTCAAACCCACCTCTCTCTTTCTCCTGCAGCATGGGGGCACCAGCGACAGCATACGACGAGAAGAAGGAAACATGCGGGACCGTCTGTCTGAAGTATCTCCTATTCACATTCAACTTCCTCTTCTGGGTGAGTCTGTCTGCCTGCATGTGACGTTCATGCTGGGAGGACAACTCCTCTGAGAAATATGGGTTTTTGTGTCTTTCTGGTGTCCACAGACCAACACAACACCACCAGGCATTCCATCCCACATTCCCTATCACACAACTGTGCTTCCCAGACCGCTAGATTGAACGGCTAGTCTGCCACACTGTGGGAGATGGCAGCTGTCCTAATACAGATCTCAGAAGAGATGTCTGCTAATGCAAACCTAATAATCTAGCCCTACTAGGCTGCTACATATGCTCAAATACATGTTTTCCCCTAAAAACTTGTAACATTACTTATTCTTATCCCTTGTGCAAATATTCTACAGCTGTGTCTGGCTGTCTGGACCTCACTGGTGCAGGAAACTCTCTGATAGCCCAGAATATTTTTTACAATATTGCAAGTTCCTTGAAGACCGGCCATGGGTAGCCAATGTGATTTATAGGATATTTATTTTTATCAGGATATTTTCTACCTGCAGGCTGCAATGTTTTTATTTGTTGGCTTTATGTAGGCTACTTTTACATATTGGAAATGGCAATAGAAATTACTTTAAGATTTTAATCGTTTTCATTTAGGATTTTATTAACACGTCATTGATTTTGAGATATGAAGACTTTATTATAAAATAAATGAAAGTGTTCTACTAAAATGTGCATAAGAAAATCATAACTTGCACGCAGATAAGTAGAAATTGTACGATAACTTGGCACTCCAAATGGAAAAGGTTGCCGACCGCTGGTGTAACCTGTTACCGACAACTTTAGGAGCTTAATGGCGGAATCTTTGAAGAGCAGTGGGAGGAGCAAGGTCAGGAACAGCCTTACAATATATAAACATCAGCATGACTGACTGTTTGTATATATTTCACAGACTGAATGTCATTCACATCGAGTGTATAGCTGCCCATCTCCTCTGCTCCCTTCTTAGTGAATGAATGACCTTGCATTACAAGGAGATCAGTAGCTGTGTAAGTGATTGAGTTGGCACGGGGACACATTTCTTTTGGTGCAGTGCTGCAACATATACTGATGTACAAGTGTAAATGTAGTATACGGTCGATTTAACCGCTTTTCATCATATTCAAACTGTGGATGGTGATGTATTTTCTAAGTTGATATAGGCCTGTAATTAATTAATTAACATCATGGGAACAGTTCCACAGTGTTTAATATTGCATAAGGATGATTGCCTATAAGAATTGAAGGTGGCAGTGGTTCATTTGTTTCCCACTGTAGGTGGTGGGCTGTAGCAAGCTATCTGCTTTAGTTTTGAGATGATCGATCTATTTCAAGGGAGGAAGTGGTTTTTACTTATTTGTAGGGCTCACCCCATTTAGTCGGCTGGTCAATTGTTTGGTCAATAGGCTGTTGGTCGACCGAGATTTCTTTAGTCGGGCAGTAGTGGACTGATCCATTGTGGAGGCCATGGGGATGGCATAGTCCATCAGTCTGAGACGTGCTACTGAAATTGTACAGTTCAAATCGGAAGTTTACATACACTTAGGTTGGAGTCATTAAAATGTGTTTTTCAACCACGCCACTAATTTCTTGTTCACAACTATAGTTTGGGCAAGTCGGTTAGGACATTTACTTTGTGCATGACACAAGTACGTTTTCCAACATTTGTTTACAGACAGATTTCACATATAATTCACTGTGTCACAATTCCAGTGGGTCAAAAGTTTACATACACTAAGTTGACTGTCTTTAAACAGCTTGGAACATTACAGAAAATGATGTTATGGCTTTAGAAGCTTCTGATAGGCTAATTGATATCATTTAAGTCAATTGGAGGTGTTCCTGTGGATGTATTTCAAGACCTACCTTCAAACTCTGTGCCTCTTTGCTTGACATCGTGGGAAAATCAAAAGAAATCAGCCAAGACCTAAGAAAAACAATTGTAGACCTCCACAAGTCTGGTTCATCCTTGGGAGCAATTTCAAAATGCCTGAAGGTACCACGTTCATCTGTACAAACAATAGTACGCAAGCATAAAAACCATGGAACCACGCAACTGTCATACCGCTCAGGAAGGAGAAGCGTTCTGTCTCCTAGAGATGATTGGTGCGAAAAGTGCAAATCAATCCCAGAACAACATCAAAGGACCTTGTGAAGATGCTGGAGGAAACAGATACAAAAGTATTTATATCCACAGTTAAACAAGTCCCATATTGATATAACCTGAAAGGCCTCTCAGCAAGGAAGAAGCCACTGCTCCAAAACCGCTATAAAAAAGCCAGACTGCGGTTTGCAACTGCATATGGGGACAAAGATCGTACTTTTTGGAGAAATGTCCTCTGGTCTGATGAAACAAAAATAGAACTGTTTGGCCATAATGACCATCGTTATATTTGGAGGAAAAAGGGGGAGGCTTGCAAGCCGAAGAACACTGTCCCAACTGTGAAGCACGGCTGTGGCAGCATCATGTTGTGGGGGTCCTTTCCTGGAGGAGGGACTGGGGCACTTCACAAAATAGATGGCATCATGAGGTAGGACGATAATGTGGATATATTGAAGCAACATCTCAAGACGTCAGTCAGGAAGTTCAAGCTTGGTCGCAAATGGGTCTTCCAAATGGACAATGACCCCAAGCATACTTCCAAAGTTGTGGCAAAATGGCTTAAGGACAACAAAGTCAAGGTATTGGAGGACATGAGAAAACAGCCCTTGCATTATTGTCTAAGAAAAGTCTATAATCAATAGCCTAACTGTTTAATGTGGCTGGTCTTTATAAATCATCAATATATCTACATAAATAAGACAGATCCTGCTTCTGTTTGCCTGTTTGAGTGTTTGGTTAATAGCCTACTGATTCCGTGAGCACCAAGCATCATGCAATGAATGACAAGCTATAACCTGCAGTTATTCTAGCCCCGGACGAATCAACATCCCTGTGTTTTCAGAGAAATATCTGCGGTTGACAGGTGTTGCTCACGGTTTGCGCAAGAAAACAACTGATTCGATAAATTGAACTATGCTGTGCATAAGCTATATATGAATGGCCTATATGTAACCTATCAATTCTCAAAGTGAATGCTTTTGTTTGTTTTATGTGCGTATGAATTGAATATTAGCAAATGTATCAGTAAAAAATATTGAGCCTATTTAATGCAACCCTTGCTGTTATTAATAGATCGTTAAGCAGCATACAACTGACCTAAACGTTTGTAAATGATAAGTAAACTTTCTCATCCATAGCCTAAAAGTAATCAAATCAATTGCTGGTTGGACTCCCTCTAGTCATTTGTGTGTCTTAATGATTTAGTTAGAGAGTGTGCTTAAAGCATCAGACAAGCTCAGTGAATATAGTTGATTTGATTAAAACACATAGGAGGTGTCAATATATGGAAAAATACATGTTTAAAAATGTTGTCTAGTCGATTGGCAGCCGAGTACTAAACTGTAAAACAATCAAGCACTGCATTGTATACTATCTCGGGGTTATCTCCCGCCGACTTCTCAGGTCAAGTATTTTTTTATTTATATGTAATCTAACTATTTAGTTATAGAAAGAGGATACTATCAATGCAAGCTGTAAAATGACTCCCAACTTAGAATGCAGCAACCTCAGTAATGTAGCTAGCTTGCTCGTTAGATAGCTAGTTACAACAAGTAGATATGTTGCTAGCTAGCAGGAGCAGATACAGTACCTTCAGAAAGTATTCACACCCCTTGACTTTTTTGACATTTGTTGTGTTACAGCCTAAATATTGTTTTATTAAACTAAGATTTTGTGTCACTGGCCTACACACAATACCCCATCATGTCAGTGGAATTATGTTTTTAGAAAATGTTACAAATGTATTAAAAATGAAAAGCTGCAATGTCTTTTAGTCAATAAGTATTCAACCCCTTTGTTATGGAATGCATAAATAAGTTCAGGAATAAACATTTGCTTAACAAGTGACATCATAAGTTGCATGGACTCACTCTGTGTGCATTAGTGTTTAACATGATTTTGGAATGATTACCTCATCTCTGTGCCCCACATATACAATTATCTGTAAGGTCCTTCTGTCGATTAGTGAATTTCAAACACAGTTTCAACCATAAAGACCAGGGAGGTTTTCCAATTCCTCTCAAAGAAGGACACCTATTGGTTGATGGGTTCAAAAAATCAGACATTGAATATCCCTTTGAGTATGGTAAAGTTTATTTTATTTTATTGAATCCAAAACATACAATATACTTGCAGTGAAGCCACCCAACAACTACAACAACTAGCATGTTAAAGTTATTAATTACACTTTGGAAATTGTGTCAATACATCCAGTCACAAGAAAGATACAAGTTTCTTTCCTAACTCAGTTGCCGGTGAGGAAGGAAACCACTCAGGGATTTCATCATGAGGCCAACGGTGACTTTAAAACAGTTTAGAGTTTTCATGGCATGATAGGAGAGCTGACAATGGATTAACAAAATTATAGTTACTCCACAATACTAACCTAACTGACAGAGTGGAAAGAAGGAAGCCTCTACAGAATAAAAATATTCTAAAACATGCATCTTGTTTGCTACAAGGCACTAACGTAATACTGCAAAAAATGTGTCAAAGCAATACATTTTTTGTCCTGAATACATACAAAGAGTAATGTTTGGGGCAAATAGAATACAACACATTACAGAGTACCACTTTCCATATCTTCAAGTGTATTGGTGGCTGCATCATGTTATAGGTATGGTTGTAAACATTAATTAAGGACTGGCAAATTTGATGGTGAATGTTTCTGAGTGGCTGAGTTGCAGTTTTGACTTAAATCAGATTGAAAATCTATGGCTAGACTTAAAAATGTTTGTCTAGCAATGATCAACAAACAATTTGACAGATCTTGAAGAACTTTCAAAAGAATAATGGGCAAATATTGCACAATCCAGGTGTACAAAGCTCTTTGAGACATACCCAGAAAGACTCACAGCTGTAAATGACAAAGGTGATTCTAACATGTCTTGATTCAGGGATGTGAATACTTATCTAAATGAGATTTCCATATTTAATTTTCAATAAATTTGCAAAGATTTCTAAAATCATGTTTTCACGATCATTATTTAATCCATTTTGAATTCAGGCTGTAACACAAAATGTGGAACAAATAAAGGGGTATGAATACTTTCTGAAGGTACTGGGGCTTTATCACTAGCTAGCATGTCATTCAGGGACAAGGACCATTTCAGATATCAGTCTATTCCAAGTAATAATTTAAGACTTAAGAAATCTGCAGGACAAGTCGTGTAAAGCTAATACAGTCATTCATCAAGGCAGGACCGTCTAATTTCATTCATACTGACAAATAAGAAAAAAACACATTATCCCTGTCAATAGTTGGAGTAGGATGATTTCAGGATGTTCAATTTCTAACTCAAACTACATTCCTTTGCTGTCATGGTTTATTGTATTCATTCTTGTCTCACTTTTTTCTCACATAATCTATTCAGCTCTCATGTGTCCTGCTCCCAGAGATCAACCAAGTACTATTCACTAAGCATGAGCTGATTCACTCACCTGTGAGGAGAACCATCTTACTGCAATTAGAATTTGCCTTGCCGTCACTATTTAGACATTGGGATGACACATGCATTTGCATGTTGTCTATTTCGTGGGTTTTGCTGACCCAGTCTAGTGTATTTTAGATTTGAAGAACACCAACTACAGATACACGTACGTGCTTGTTTGAGCATTTCAAAGACTGAATTCAGTTTAACAGATGACAAATAGTAAAATAATCTATTGTAACATGCCGTGGTGAGAATTCTATTGTTCAGGTGCCCAGGTTTTTGCCAAGAGTGTGCAAAGCAGTCATCAAGGGAAAGGGTGGTTACTTTGAAGAATCTCAAATGTAATTTTTTGGGGGATTTGTTTTATTGGTTACTACATGATGTGTTATTTCATGGTTTTGATGTCTTCACTATTATTCTACAATGTAGACCATACAATGTAGACCTAAAGGAAAACCCTGGAATGAGTAGGTGTGTCCAACTTTTGACTGGTACTGTATGTTATGGAAAACATTTCTCACACGCAGTCATAGTTAGTAGAATAAGGAATGGGTTGGCAAGATTTTGTCAGCGTCAACTTTGAGAATGTTAGTCGGAAAGTTATTCATTTAAAACACCTAAATATACTCACATTGAGTATGGTTACATGAACACAATAATAGTGCGAATAGTCAGATTATTATCATTTAGATTTAAACATTTACATGCTTTGCCAGCAGAACGATTGCCCTAATAATCCTGTTTACATGGACACGTCTGAAATCAGAAACGTTCTACCAATACGATGTTAATCAATGCTGATTTTAAGATAAGCAGTGCGGTGTTTACATGACTAACGCCATAACCAGCCTACTGCCATAATCCATTTAGTATCAAATTATTTGTGTGCATGTAAACGTACTCATTCAATGAATATTTAGTATTTGATACTTAAACAGTAGTTTTCTAGCTGCTTTTTCTTATAATCCTACAGGGTCTTTATCATTCTCTATTCCTTATATTCCAATGCATCCAACATTATGCATGTCCACCATGGTATTGGGTAGCTGCTATTTGAGGACTCATCTGGTTTAGAAATCAAACTCGGGTTATTGCAGAGCCCATTGTACAACAATTTTTCGAAAATATTTTATTGCATGGTATGTTATATGTATTGGCTAATATGCTTATGCAGTTGTCATTTTTTTAAACCTCCATTCTAACCAGTGGTGTAAAGATACTTTGAAGTACTAAGTCATTTTGGGGGGTATCTGTACTTTACTCCTTTATATTTTTTGACAACTTTTATTTCACTACATTCCTAAAGAAAATGATGTACTTTTTACTCCATGCATTTTCTCTGAGATTGAAAAGTACTCATTACATTTTGAATGCTTAGCAGCCAGAACAATAGTAAAATCCATGCACTTATCAAGAAAACATCCCTACTGCCTCTGATCTGGTGGACTCCCTTAACACACATTAGTTTGTAAATGATGTCTGAGTGTTGGAGTGTGCCCCTGGCTATCCGTAAATAATAAAAACAAGAAAATGGTGCTGTCTGGTTTACTTAATATAAGGAATTTGAAATGATTTATACTTTTTACTTTTGATACTTAAGTATACATAAAACCAAACACGGTTAGAATTTTACTCAAGTCATACTTAAGTGATTTTCTGTTAAGGTATCTTTACTTTTTCTTAAGTATAACAATTGAGTACTTTTTCCACCACTGATTCTAACATGCAGTGCCCCTTCACTTTTTCCACATTTTGTTACATTACAGCCTTATTCTAAAATGGACTAAATAACATTTTGCCCATCAATCTACATACAATACCCCAGCAAAAATAGGTTTTTAGATATTTTTGCAAATGTATAAAAAAATAAAAACTGATCACATTTACGTAAGTATTCAGACCCTTTACTCAGTACTTTGTTGAAGCACCTTTGGCAGCCGCCTTGGGTATGACGCTACAAGCTTGGCACACCTGTATTTGGGGAGTTTCTCACATTCTTCTCTGCAGATCCTCTCAAGCTCTGTCAGGTTGGATGGGGAGCGTCGTTGCACAGCTATTTTCAGGCCTCCAGAGATGTTCGATCGTGTTCAAGTCTGGCCTCAGGCTGGGCCACTCAAGGACATTCAGAAACTTGTCCACTCCTGTGTTGTCTTGGCTGTGTGCTTAGGGTCATTGTCCTGTTTGAAAGGTAATCCTTCGTCCCAGTCTGAGGTCCTGAGCACTCTGGAACTCTCTACTTTGCTCCGTTCATCTTTCCCTTGATCCTGACTGCCTCCCAGTCCATGCCGCTGAAAAACATCCCCACAGCATGATGCTGCCACCACCATGCTTCAGCATAGGGATGGTGCCAGGTTTTCTCCAGATGTGATGCTTGGCATTCAGGCCAAAGAGTTCAATCTTGGTTTCATCAGACCAGAGAATCTTGTTTTCTCATGATCTGATCTCATATGCCTCTTACTGAGGAGGGGCTTCCACTCTATAAAGGTCTGATTGGTGGAGTGCTGCAGAGATGGTTCTCCCATCTCCTTGACCAAGGCCCTTCTCCCCCAATTGCTCAGTTTGGCTGGACGGCCAGCTCTGGGACGGTTCTTGGTGGTTCCAAACTTCTTCCATTTAACAATGATGGAGGCCACTGTGTTCTTAGGGACCTTCAATGCTGCAGAAATGTTTTGGTACCCTTCCCCAGTTCTGTGCCTCGACACAATCCTGTCTTGGAGCTCTACGGACAATTCCTTTGACTTAATAGCTTGGTTTTTGCTCTGATATGTGCTGTCAGCTGTGGGACCTTATATCGACATATATATACACTGCTCAAAAAATAAAGGAAACACTAAAATAACACATCCTAGATCTGAATGAATGAAATATTCTTATTCAATACTTTTTTCTTTACATAGTTGAATGTGCTGACAACAAAATCACACACAAATTATCAATGGAAATCAAATTTATCAACCCACGGAGTTCTGGATTTGGAGTCACACTCAAAATTAAAGTGGAAAACCACACTACAGGCTGATCCAACTTTGATGTAATGTCCTTAAAACAAGTCAAAATGAGGCTCAGTAGTGTGTGTGGCCTCCATGTGCCTGTATGACCTCCCTACAATGCATGGGCATGGTCCTGAGGGGGTGGCGGATGGTCTCCTGAGGGATCTCCTCCCAGACCTGGACTAAAGCATCTGCCAACTCCTGGACAGTCTGTGGTGCAACGTAGCGTTGGTGGATGGAGCGAGACATGATGTCCCAGATGTGCTCAATTGGATTCAGGTCTGGGGAACGGGCGGGCCAGTCCATAGCATCAATGCCTTCCTCTTGCAGGAACTGCTGACACACTCCAGCCACATGAGGTCTAGCATTGTCTTGCATTAGGAGGAACCCAGGGCCAACCGCACCAGCATATGGTCTCACAAGGGGTCTGAGGATCTCATCTCGGTACCTAATGGCAGTCAGGCTACCTCTGGCGAGCACATGGAGGGCTGTGCGGCCCCCCAAAGAAATGCCACCCCACACCATGACTGACCCACCGCCAAACCGGTCATGCTGGAGGATGTTGCAGGCAACAGAACGTTCTCCACGGGGTCTCCAGACTCTGTCACGTCTGTCACATGTGCTCAGTGTGAACCTGCTTTCATCTGTGAAGAGCACAGGGCGACAGTGGCGAATTTGTCAATCTTGGTGTTCTCTGGCAAATGCCAAACGTCCTGCACAGTGTTGGGCTGTAAGCACAACCCCCACCTGTGGACGTCGGGCCCTCATACCACCCTCATGGAGTCTGTTTCTGACCGTTTGAGCAGACACATGCACATTTGTGGCCTGCTGGAGGTCATTTTGCAGGGCTCTGGCAGTGCTCCTCCTGCTCCTCCTTGCACAAAGGCGGAGGTAGCGGTCCTGCTGCTGGGTTGTTGCCCTCCTACGGCCCCCTCCACGTCTCCTGATGTACTGGCCTGTCTCCTGGTAGCACCTCCATGCTCTGGACACTACGCTGACAGACACAGCAAACCTTCTTGCCACAGCTCGCATTGATGTGCCATCCTGGATGAGCTGCACTACCTGAGTCACTTGTGTGGGTTGTAGACTCCATCTCATGCTACCACTAGAGTGAAAGCACCGCCAACATTCAAAAGTGACCAAAACATCAGCCAGGAAGCATAGGAACTGAGAAGTGGTCTGTGGTCACCCCCTGCAGAACTACTCCTTTTATTAGGGGTGTCTTGCTAATTGCCTATCATTTCCACCTGTTGTCTATTCCATTTGCAGAACAGCATGTGCAATTTATTGTCAATCAGTGTTGCTTCCTAAGTGGACAGTTTGATTTCACAGTGTGATTGTGTGATTGACTTGGAGTGTGATTGACTTGGAGTTACATTGTGTTGTTTAAGTGTTCCCTTTTATTTTTTTGAGCAGTGTATTATATATGCCAATCATCAAGTCATGTCCAGTCAATATAATTTACCCCAGGTGGACTCCAATCAAGTTGTAAAATCATCTCAAGGATGATCCATGGAAACAGGATGCACCTGAGCTCAATTTTGAGTCCTAATATCAAAGGGTCTGAATACTTATGTAAATAAGGTACATTTTGAAAAACCTGTTTTCGCTTGCGTTCTGAATAATTTCCGAATGCTCTGTATATCTGGGTTTCTATGCTAATTATTTGATTGGATGTTTATTTAAGCCTGCAGCTAGTTCCTTGAAATCAGACAATCATGCCAAAGCATGATTCTTTATTGAATTCACTTACAGAGATAGCTAATGAAACACTAGCTTCCTGAGCAAGCACATTGACATTTACAGTATTAGCTGGCTAGGCTAGTCTAGTCAACTGTAACATTGGCGAGCTTTCAATTGTTAACGCTCCATATGATCAAGACCGTTCATATTGCATGCTGCATATTTCAAGTGCACTCGAAAACCGATATTTATCTAATTTCAGTCTTTTGGAGCTAACGTTAGATCCTCTTAACACACTGAAAGCACATCAGAGGCTGTGTTAACATCTTTGCTGCCTTCATCAAGAGGGGTATGTGCAGGAGTTCTAATTGGTTCCAAGTTTAGCAGTTTGCAAAATAACCTGAAGACTTTTGAGATATACTTTCTCAAATGTACCTTTTTGCAAGAATTGAAGGTGACAACACATTTTACAGTAATAATATATAATTGTCGTAGCCAGCAGCATACCACCCTGCATACCACTGCTGGCTTGCTTCTGAAGCTAAGCAGGGTTGGTCCTGGTCAGTCCCTGGATGGGAGAACAGATGCTGCTGGAAGTGGTGTTGGAGGGCCAGTAGGAGGCACTCTTTCCTCTGGTCTAAAAAATATCCCAATGCCCCAGGGCGATTGGTGACTGCCCTGTGTAGGGTGCCGTCTTTCGGGTGGGACGTTAAACGGGTGTCCTGACTCTCTGAGGTCATTAAAGATCCCATGGCACTTATTGTAAGAGTAGCGGTGTTAACCCCGGTGTCCTGGCTAAATTCCCAATCCAGCCCTCAAACCATCACGGTCACCTAATAATCCCCAGTTTACAATTGGCTCATTCATCCCTCTCGTCTTGAACTATTCCCCAGGTCGTTGCTGTAAATGAGAACGTGTTCTCAGTCAACTTACCTGGTAAAATAATGGCTAAATAAAAAAATACAAATAACAAATACAAAAACTCAGCTCCTCCCTCGACGCAGGTCGATCAACTTCACTGTTTTCGGTGTCAGCCCCACTACCTACTAGCCTGTGTGTCTAATTCTTCCTCTGTACTTTGTCCTCCCAGCTGGCAGGGGGCGTGGTGATGGCAGTGGGTATCTGGACGCTGGTGGAGAAGAGCGACTACATCAGCCTGCTCTCCTCCGCGACCTACGCCGCCTCCGCCTATATCCTAATCCTTGCCGGGGCCATCGTCATGGTGACTGGAGTGCTGGGCTGCTGCGCCACCTTCAAGGAGCAGAGGAGGCTGCTGAGAGTGGTAAGTGTTGACCCTCAATTTTGCACAGATGTTTACATGAACACGCGTTCACGCATTCACTCACACGCACACATGGGTGACACAAGTGGAAACTCTGTCCCAACCAGGACGCAAACTCCCAATCCTCCACACTGTAACACAACATGAAACTGTTCTGCCTGCAGCTATGGAACCCTGACCTGTTCACCGGACGTGCTACCTGTCCCAGACCTGCTGTTTTCAACTCTCTAGAGACAGCAGGAGCAGTAGAGATACTCTTAATGATCGGCTATGAAAAGCCAACCTACATTTACTCCTGAGGTGCTGACTTGCTGCACCCTCAACAACTACTGTGATTATTATTATTTGACCATGCTGGTCATTTATGAACATTTGAACATCTTGGCCATGTTCTGTTATAATCTCCACCTGGCACAGCCAGAAGAGGACTGGCCTCCCCTCATAGCCTGGTTCCTCTCTAGGTTTCTTCTTAGGTTTTGGCCTTTCTAGGGAGTTTTTCCTAGCAACCATGCTTCTACACCTGCATTGCTTGCTGTTTGGGGTTTTAGGCTGGGATTCTGTACAGCACTTTGAGATATCAGCTGATGTAAGAAGGGCTATATAAATATAAAATTAATTCTTACATTGAGAGCTCTTTCCCAACAATGTAGTGATTAATAATATAGATATTTTTTTGATTTCACCTTTATTTAACCAGGTAGGCCAGTTGAGAACAAGTTCTCATTTACAGCTGCGACCTGACCAAGATACAGCAAAGCAGTGCGGCACAAACAACAGCACAGAGTTACACATGGAATAAACAAATGTACAGTCAATAACACAATAGGGGGAAAAAAAGTCCATATACAGTGTGTGCAAACGATGTGAGGAGGTAAGGCAATAAATAGGCCATAGTTGCGAAGTAATTACAATTTAGCAATTTAACACTGGAGTGATAGCTGTGCAAGTAGAAATACTGGTGTGCAAATAGTAAATAAGAAAAATATGGGGATGAGGTAGGTAGATTAGATGGGCTATTTACAGCTGCAGCGATTTGGTTAGCTGCTCATATAGCTGATGTTTAAAGTTCGTGAGGGAGAAGTCTCCAACTTCAGCGATTTTTGCAATTCGTTCCAGTCATTGGCAGCAGAGAACTGTAAGGAAAGGGGGCCAAAAGAGGTGTTGGCTTTGGGGATGACCAGTGAGATATACCTGCCGGCGCGCATGCTACGGGTGTGTGTTGTTATCGTGACCAGTGAGCTGAGAAGGCGGAGCTTTACCTAGCAAAGAATTATAGATGACCTGGAGCCAGTGGGTCTGGCGACGAATATCTAGCGAGGGCCAGCCGACGAGAGCATACAGGTTGCAGTGGTGGGTGGTGTATGGGGCTTTGGTGACAAAACGGATGGCACTGTGATAGACTGCATCCAGTTTGCTGAGTAGAGTGTTGAAGGCTATTTTGTGAATGACATCGCCGAAGTCGAGGATTGGTAGGATAGTCAGTTCTCTTTGGCGACGTGAGTGAAAGAGGCTTTGTTGCGAAATAGATTCTAGATTTAATTTTGGATTGGAGATGTTTAATATGAGTCTGGAAGGAGTGTTTACAGTCTAGCCAGACACTTAGGTATTTGTAGTTGTCCACATATTCTAAGCCAGAACCGTTCAGAGTAGTGATGCTAGTCGGGCGGGTGGGTGCGGGCAGTGATTGGTTGAAAAGCATGCATTTAGTTTGATTAGCATTTATCCGTTCTAGCGCAGGCGTTCCGCTAGCAGAACCCCTCGACAACATTCCACTGAAAAGACAGGGCCCGAAATTCAAAAATATATTTTTTGAAATATGTAACTTTCACACATTAACAAGTCCAATACAGCAAATTAAAGATAAACATCTTGTTTAATCTACCCATCATGTCCGATTTAAAAAATGCTTTACAGCGAAAGCACAACATGATTATGTTAGGTCATAGCCAAATCAAAAAAACACACAGCCATTTTTCCAGCCAAAGATGGGAGTCACAAAAAGCAGAAATATATAGTTCAAATTAATCACTAACCTTTGATGATCTTCATCAGATGACACTCGTAGGACATCATGTTACACAATACATGTATGTTTTGTTGGATAATGTGCATATTTATATCCAAAAATCTCAGTTTACATTGGCACGTTACGTGCAGTAATGTTTTGATTCCAAAACATCCAGTGATTTTGCAGAAATACTCATAATAAACATTGATAAAAGATACAACTGTTATTCACAGAATTAAAGATAGACTTCTCCTTAATGCAACCGCTGTGTCAGATTTCATTTTTTTTAATGGAAAATGCATAATCTGAGAACGGTGCTCAGAGCCCAATCCAGCCAGAGAAATATCTGCCATTTGAGTCAACAGAAGTTAGAAGTAACACTATAAATATTCACTTACCTTTGATGATCTTCATCAGAAGGCACTCCCAGGAATCCCAGTTCGACAATAAAGTCCATCATTTATGTCCAAATAGCCACTCGTTGTTCGCGTGTTCAGCCCAGTAATCCATCTTCATGAGGCGCGAGCACTTCGTCCAGACAACTCGAAAAGTTCCGTTACAGGTCGTAGAAACAAGTCAAACGATGTATGGAATCATTCTTTAGGATGTTTTTAACATAGAACATCAATAAGCTTCCAGCCGGAGAATTCCTATGTCTGAAGAAAAGCACTGGAACAAGAGCTAACTCTGTTGGGAGCGCGCGTCACGAGCCTGAGACACTCTGCCAGACCACTGACTCAAACAGGTCTCATGAGCCCCTCCTTTATTGTAGAATCCTCAAACCAGTTTCTAAAGACGATTGACATCTAGTGGAAATGTAGGAAGTGCAACTTGACTCCATAGACACTGTGTATTCGGTAGGCCAAACTTTGAAAAACTACAAACCTCAGATATCCCACTTCCTGGTTGGATCTTTTTCATGTTTTCACCTGCCATGTGAGTTCTGTTATACTCACAGACATCATTAAAACAGTTTTAGAAACTTCAGATGGTTTTCTATCCAATACCAATATTAATATGCATATATTAGCATCTGGGACAGAGTAGGAGGCAGTTCACTCAGGGCACGCTATTCATCCAAAAGTGAAAATGCTGCCCCCTATCCCAAAAAGGTTAAGAGCAGTTGGAGGCCACGAAAGGAGTTGTATGGCATTGAAGCTTGTTTGGAGGTTTGCTAACACAGTGACCAAAGAAGGGCCAGATGTATACAGAATGGTGTCGTCTGCGTAGAGGTGGATCAGGGAATCACCCGCAGCGACATTGTTGATATATACAGAGAAAAGAGTCGACCCGAGAATGTAACCCTGTGGTACCCCCATAGAGACTGCCAGAGGTCCGGACAACAGGCCCTCTGATTTGACACACTGAACTCTGAGAAGTAGTCGGTGAACCAGGCGAGGCAGTCATTTGAGAAACCAAGGCTGCTGAGTCTGCCAATAAGAATATGGTGATTGACAGAGTCAAAAGCCTTGGCCAGGTGGATGAAGACTGCTGCACAGTACTGTCTTTTATCGATGGTGGTTATGATATCATTTAATACCTTGAGCGTGGCTGAGGTGCACCCATGACCAGCTCGGAAACCGGATTGCGCAGCGGAGAAGGTACAGCGGGATTCGAAATGGTCAGTGATCTGTTTATTAACTTGGCTTTTGAAGACTTTAGAAAGGCAGGGCAGGATGGATATAGGTCTGTAACAGTTTGGGTCTAGAGTGTCACTCCCTTTGAAGAGGGGGATGACCGCGGCAGCTTTCCAATCTTTAGGGATCTCAGGGGTTGCAGGGGTTGGGGTAGCCAGGAGGAAAGCATGGCCAGCCGTAGAGAAATGCTTCTTGAAATTCTCGATTATCGTGGATTTATCAGTGGTGACAGTGTTTCCTAGCCTCAATGCAGTGGGCAGCTGGGAGGAGGTGCTCTTATTCTCCATGGACTTGAGTGTCCCAAAACTTTTGGGAGTTAGAGCTACAGGACGCAAATTTCTGTTTGAAAAAGCTAGCACATTGCTTTCCTGACTGACTGCATGTATTGGTTCCTGACTTCCCTGAAAAGTTTCATATTTCGGGGACTATTCGATGCTAGTGCAGTCCGGCACAGGATGTTTTTGTGCTGATCAAGGGCAGTCAGGTATGGAGTGAACCAATGGTTATATCTGTTCTTAGTTCTACATTTTTTGAAAAGGGGCATGCTTATTTAAGATGGCGAGGAAATTACTTTTAAAGAACGACCAGGCATCCTCTACCGATGGGATAAGGTCAATATCCTTCCAGGATACCTGGGTCAGATCGATTAGAAAGGCCTGCTCGCAGAAGTGTTTTAGGGAGCGTGTGACAGTGATGAGGGGGAAAGTTTGACTGCGGATCCATAGCACATGCAGGCACTGAGGCTGAGATCCTGATTGAAAACAGCAGAGGTGTAATTGGAGGGCAAGTTGGTCAGGATAATGTCTATGAGGGTGCCCATGTTTATGGATTTAAGGTTGTACGCGGTGGGTTCCTTGATAATTTGTGTGAGATTGAAATAATCGAAAATATAATTTAAAAAAAACACAAGTAAGATATAAGTTGAAGAAACACAAGAATGCAAGTGTCAGAGCCAGTACCTGTATTCAATATGCAGGGATACTGGGTGGTTGAGGTAGGTTTATACATCAACGTGGCTGATAGTAGGATATACATGGAAACAGGTCTGAAACGTGACTGGTAACCAGAATATATAAATACTTATGGTAATATATACATGTAAACTGGAGTGATAGTGACCAGTAGCAAGATACAGTGAATACTAATGGTAATGGAAATCAATAATCTATGAACAGCTGTGTAATGGTAGTAATACAGCTAATCAATAATAATTGTGTGGCGTCAGTAATGGGTGTTTTGAGTATTTGCATGTGAGTAAGAGTGACAGTGAAGGTGTGTGTGTGTGTCTGAGTGGGTAGAGACCTGTGGATGGGCATAGTCAATGTGGATAGGCTGTGGGAGAGGGAGAGCAGTACGCTGTTAGCCATTTTAAGTCTTGTGGCCAGGGGATAGAAGCTGGGGGGGTGTACACCCCCACGGTTTTCTGTATTCCATGATCAGCCCCTTGGTCTTGCTGACGTGTAGAGAGAGGTATCCGATCTCCTCCTTGTAGGCTGTCTCATCGCCGATGGTGATCAGGCCTACCACCATCGTGTTGTCAGCCAACTTGATGTTGGAGTTGTGTGTGGCCACACATTCGTGGGTAAACAGGGAGTACAGGAGGGGGCTAAGCACACAGCCCAGGGCAGCCCCATGTTGAGGGTCATAATGGCAGAGGTGTTGTTACCTACTCTCATCACCATCAGGAAGTCCAGGATCCAGTTGCGGAGGGAGGTGTTCAGTCCCAGGGTCCCGAACGTGGTGACGGGCTTGGAGGGCACTATGGTGTTGAACATTGATTGAGCTGTAGTCGATGAACAGCATTCTCAAAAGGTATTCCTTTTGTCCAGTTGGGAGAGGGCAGTGTGGAGTGTAATTGAGACTACATCTTCTGTAGACAAGCGGTATGCAAATTGGAGTGGGTTGTCTGGGATGATGGAGGTGATGTGTGCCACAGAAGGAAAGCAAGCTCGCAGAAGGAGAACACAGAAGGAGAGAGCTCATAGGAGAGCACAGAAGGAGAGAGAGAGGGCTCATAGAAGGAGAGCACATAGAAGGAGAGCACAGAAGGAGAGAGCTCATCAAAGGAGACCACAGAAGGGGAGAGAGCGGGCTCACAAAAGGAGAGCACAGAAGTGGAGAGAGAGCTCACATAGGGAGAGCATAGAACGGAGAGAAAGAGCTCACAGAAGGTGAGCACAGAAGGGGAGAGTGTGCTCACAGAAGGTGAGCACAGAAGGAGAGAGAGCGCTCACATAAGGAGGGGTCTCGTATGAGCACAGTCCATTCTTCTGGGCAGAATTGACAGGGAGGTGGCACAGAGAGTGGAGGGAAACTGTTTTCCTTCCAAACAGACAAAATTTATACCACTGGCTGAGTCAGAAAACCCCAGAGGCAATGAACGGAGAAACTGACCTCATACTCTGACTGGCCAGAGCCCTACAAGGCTGTCATAGACAGAGCAGAACTGTGCTGGAAGCAGAGGCAAACTTAAAGGGGTAGTGCACCCAAATGAGAATTTGTTGTTTTCCTCACCTTAGAAGTAATTCAATGTGAATGGGTTATGAATGACACTTTCATTACTATACTGTGGTGGCCATAGAAAACATTCACATTGATTACTCTAAAGCAATAGGTGGTAAGGTGCCCTTGTCTCAGAATGACAAGAATACCCTGTAGACTTTTTCTCTCTCTTTTAGACATGTTGCAAATGATGTCTAGACCAATGCCTGCTGACAACATGTTGCCAAATAATTTTAGGTCGGTGAGGAACAGAACTAGGTCATCAGAGCCTGTGTGGCGCGTCTGGTTTTGGCATGCAATGACCTGCATGGCAACATTTGATTTCAAGTGATATATAGGTATTCACATAGGAAAATTGTTTTCCATATCAAATTGAACATGGAATTTTGAGGAAACCAATACTAACACTTCAATGACTTTTGTTATTTAGTAATAATATCCAGTCCTTACCCTGACCTTTTGAGCGTTATATTCCTTAGTGAAGGTACAAGGGAAGAGTAGTTGAAACGGCCTAATTCAGTATTATTCATTCACATTGGGTAAGGTTTCTCAAACTATTTTGTTATCAGCTCCTGTTCTAGATGGGACTCTACTAAATGTCTATGTTTGATCCCAAGCATATGCTGTGGCTTTTGTGTGTTGGAATGCAGAGTGCATCCCAAGGAGTTAAGATTAGGCCGATGAATCATGCTGAAGGAATGAACTTGTCAGGAGGGAGGGAGGGGAGAGATGGTTAGGAAGGAAAAGAGAGAAGAGGGGTGTGAGTCTGTGCGTGTGTCTGTGTGCGTGCGTGCGAGTAACTGCTGTCAAATCTGTGTGAACGACCTCCTTATGTCTTGCCTCTCAACAGCTGTCACAGAGGTCTCTCTCTCTCTCTCTCTCTCTCTCTCTCTCTCTCGCTCTCTCTCTCTCGCTTTCTCTCTCTCGCTTTCTCTCTCTCGCTTTCTCTCTCTCGCTTTCTCTCTCTCGCTTTCTCTCTCTTTCTCTCTCTCTCGCTTTCTCTCTTTCTCTCTCTCTCGCTTTCTCTCTCTCTCTCTCTCTCGCTTTCTCTCTCTCTCTCGCTTTCTCTCTCTCTTGCTTTCTCTCTCTCTCGCTTTCTCTCTCTATTGCTTTCTGGTGGAGGTTTGTGGCGTGCTGTGATGGAGTATTGACTGTCTGATGAGGAATAGGGCAATCTTACCGTAGTTATGTGGGCTGTATAGAATCAATCTACCACAGAGCCATATCTACAGTATACAGTTGAAGTCGGAAGTTTACATACACCTTAGCCAAGTACATTTAAACTCAGTTTTTCATAATTCCTGACATTTAATCCTAGTAAACACTCCCTGTCAGTTAGGATCACCACTTTATTTTAAGAATGTGAAATGTCCGAAGACCCATTTGCGACCAAACGTTAACTTCCTGACTGATGTCTTGAGATGTTGATTCAATATATCCACATAATTTTCCTACCTCATGATGCCACCTATTCTGTGAAGTGCACCAGTCCCTCCTGCAGCAAAGCACCCCGACAACATGATGCTGCCACAGCCGTGCTTCACAGTTGGGATGGTGTTCTTCGGCTTGCAAGCCGCCCCCTTTTTCCTCCAAACATAACAGTTCTATTTTTGTTTCATCAGACCAGAGGAAATTTCTCCAAAAAGTAAGATCTTTATTCCCATGTGCAGTTGCAAACCATAGTCTACTTTTGTACCTGTTTCCTCCAGCATCTTCACAAGGTTGCACTTTTCGCACCAAAGTACGTTCATATCTAGGAGACAGAATGCGTCTTCTTCCTGAGCGGTATGACGGCTGCATGGTCCCATGGTGTTTATACTTGCGTACTATTGTTTGTACAGTTGAACGTGGTACCTTCAGGCGTTTGGAAATTACTCCCAATGATGAAACAGACTTGTGGAGGTCTACAAAAAAAATTCTGAGGTCTTGGCTGATTTCTTTTGATTTTCCCATGTCGTCAAGCAAAGAGGCAATGAGTTTGAAGGTAGGCCTTTGATTCAGGCTAATTGACATCATTTATCAGACGCTTCTAAAGCCATGACATAATTTTCTGGAATTTTCCAAGCTGTATAAAGGCACAGTCAAGTTAGGGTATGTAAACTTCTGACCCACTGGAATTGTGATATAGTGAATTATAAGTGAAATAATCTGTCTGTAAACAATTGTTGGAAAAATTACTTGTCATGTACAAAGTAGATGTCCTAACCAACTTGCCAAAACTATAGTTTGTTAACAAGAAATTTGTGGAGTGGTTGAAAAACGAGTTAATGACTCCAACCTAAGTGTATGTAAACGTCCGACTTCAACTGTATATGTGACTGCTCTACTGTCTTCAGAACTGGATAATAATTTCTTTATTTGCCTCAGTATAATAAAAAATTATAATAATATTGTTTTCAAAAAGGAAAGAGAACCACATTTCTGGGATCTTTTATTTCTGCTCATGAAACATGGGACCAACACTTTACTTTGCGTTTATAGATTTCTTTCAGTGTATAAAATCTTCCTAGGTTTTGGCCTTTCTAGGGAGTTTTTTCCTAGCCACCGTGCTTCTACACCTGCATTGCTTGCTGTTTGGGGTTTTAGGCTGGGTTTCTGTACAGCACTTTGAGATATCAGCTGATGTATGAAGGGCTATATAAATAAATTTGATTTGATAAAATGTATGGCACTCCTATTCTCAGTATTTTGCCCACTCATTCAAGGCTAGAACTACCTATTTTTTTCTATTATTTCTAATGCTTCTGACCTTGATGTGCATTTAGATAACAGATCTATTTAACTTTTTGAATGCCTAGTGTTGTTTACTAGGTGTTGTCTAATAAATTTGGGCTGTTCTGTGACCACTCCCTCCTCAATCAGGGGTGATTGGAAAATATTTTGTTCAAAAGAAGACGTTTCATCGTATCTTTGGCCATGCAGCTGAAATGTGCTGAGTTTTTAAGTCGTTGCTTCATTGAACATGCCATATAAATAAATAAATTTTAATTCCCTTGATTCTCCTTTCTTTTTGATGACGAATTTACCCCCTTTACCAAATATCTACAAAGACCTATTATTGTGTACCCTAACAGCACTTTCCTTTTTTTCTACAAATAATTGTGTTAGTTCTGTCATAAAGCTTTGATTGAGAATAGTCTATGCCTAGGCTTGGGCTATAGACTTCCATTGTTGTTATTTTTTTGAGTCACAACTTTAGGGCAATACCTTCGTAGGCTAGACTATTTGTGAAATAAGCTACTGCTCATTAGGCTTGGGCGGTGCCCAGATTTTCATATCGTCATACCATCCTTCTCTCATCCTGTGATTTATGGTATTACCGGCATTGCACACAAGGGGGCGGAAAATGCAAGAATAGCCAATTGTGGCTCTATTACCAGAATGCGAACAAAATTTGCACTAACTAATAGCGAAATCACATAGACGCTATTAGCTAAATGCTAACAAGTGTAAACGAACATAAAGACAGGCAAATCCAGCTCATAAAGTCATGCAAGCATAGCTAGTAGCTCCCGAATGTAATTTGTGGTGAGTGGGAAAATTTACAAATGAAATTGAAAGATGATAAAGTGAACTTCTGAAGGAAGAGCAGCATGTGTACTCAGAGCAGAGGAGAGAATAATGGAGGAGGAAGAAAATGCTAGTAGGAAGCACATGGAAAGAATGGCAGCTTGTGCAGATAACTCATCCAGCTCATGGGTGCCGCACAACATACTCCGCAGTCTCCCTTTGTGCTATTTACAAACAAACACGTGACTGGCTCAACTGTTCTGGAGAACTATGGTAAGCTTCATAATATCAAATAATGTGACCGGTAAAATGAAGAACGCATTCTGCTTTATCTCCTAATGTATTGCACAAATTGACTTCAGGTATTAACTCTAATAAAGTAGCTACAAATATAAAAATGTACTGAAAAATTTCCAATAAATCGTTTTAACTGTCCCGTGGCTTTTTTCAAATACCCCTGTATACAGTACATACGGTATACTGCCCAAGCCAACACGTTCATAACTTTAACTTGTATTAAAGCTTTTATGATAGGTCAGTAGGATAAATGAGGATAGGTTATTGGCCATTTGGTTTTCATGCTTGCTTGGAGGGATTTTCCTGGCCTGCAACTTAATTAAACTTGTCATTTGATTTTTCTATAACCTATTGATGTTGTTTGTTCTCTTTCATTATTAGTCCCCTGGCTTCCTTTTACGTTTTTAGGCAATTCAAATCACTTTTGGGGAGAAAGCCATGCATAAACCGATGAAGCATAGCCTTCGGTCATATTCATAAAGCCTATCGAATGTTAGAGAGAAGGGAATATAGGCTATGTGGGTTTTTTTTACGACTAAATGCAAGATAGTTAAGGAGTGTCTGTTATAATAAAAATAATAAAAATGAATAGGTTTAGGTTATAGCCTAAAATCCATGCAGCCAACAGAAGGAGAGAGAAACAATATATTCTCCACTCTGTCTGGCCTACATTCCTCTCTTGCATTTTGTATCACATATTTCTTGAAATAGGCTATATCAAGTAGGAATAGGCAAAATTACTCAGAATGACACTTGTGTGCTGCCCTGCTGTGCACTACAATACTCTGTTATTTTCTGCAGGGCGTCAGTCAAGTTCAAATAGGTCAAACCATTGTCTGTCATATCACGATGTCGTCACCATTGACGATGATTGACAGCCTATTCATTAGCCTATGCTATCGTAATATTGCTCAACCCTAGTGTCTGTGTGTTTCTTCAACACCATTGTGGCCACATCAACAAGCATTGATCAGTGTACTTACTCAGCATTCAAGATCAGAGCCAATTTGAGAAAAGACAAAGACCAACTCCACTTAACACCAAAGATCAGCGGTGAGCCAGGAGAATTGGGTCAAGGTTTCCCTGATTTTTATCTCCCTGTCTGTCTAATGCTAAAGGAACTTGGCGGTGAATGCAGACCTGCCCGTGCCCTACCTCTGATGTGTCTGCTCAAATCAGATAGGAGATAAAACTCTAATCTAACTCTGGCCTCCTGTACTCCCTGTTTACCCATGACTGCGTGGCCATGCACGCCTCCAACTCAATCATCAAGTTTGCAGACGACACAACGGTAGTGGGCTTGATTACCAACAGTGACTAGACAACCTACAGGGAGGAGGTGAGGGCACTCGGAGTGTGAGTGAGAGTTTGTTTCCCTGACACCAATGTCAACAAAACAAAGGAGATGATCGTGGAGGTGTACACATCACAGACGAACTGAAATGGTCCACCCACACAAACAGTGTGGTGAAGAAGGCGGAGTCCCGAGGACAGTTAAACGGTCACTCAGACCAGTTCACGAAAAAAGCCTGTGGACAAGCAAACCCGAACAGGCCCGTACTGGTTTGGATTTGAGAGACCCGTTCAGATCCAAAAGTAGAAAGAGCGCAAGAAAGAAACCTCCAACTGGGCGCTGCCAGCAGAATCAAGAAACTATTGGGCAAATTATCCACAGTTACGTGTCCTTAAAAACTGCCTGTAACAAATTCCCCAAAAACTATTTGTTGTGTTTTGATATGTAGCATATTCAAAACTTTATAGCCTGATTTATTGTTTTTTTTACTTTCCTAAAACAATAATTATCCACCTCACGGTTCAGCTGAGATTTGAGCACTGAATGCATCAGGGCATTGTATGCATGGTGTCCACTGGCCTAGTCGTCCACTGTATGATATTTATATTAGAATAGTAAATATAAAGGAAGAGAAGCTTAGGCCTGTAGCCCTAGGGGCCGAGAGAAAGATAGAGATATGCCTACGGCATGTTCCTGACAACAACATGGATTTCTTTATCCTGCCGTTACACGTGAGTGTACAAAACATTAAGGACACCTGCTTTTTCTATGACATGGACTGACCAGGTGAATCCAGATGAGAGCTATGATCCCTTATTGATGTCACTTTTTAAATTCAATTCAATGAGTGTAGATGGTGTCGTGTCTTTGGTATTATTAAATTGAAGGCTGTTATTTTATCAAATCAATTCTCTGTAGTTATTATTATTACGTGATTAAACTAATCATGTAAATGTAATTAATTAGAAAGTCGGGGCACCAAGGAAAATCTTCAGATTACAAAGTTATAATTTTCCTAATATAACTTTTCAGATATTTTTATATCTGATCAATTAGTCTTCTAATTAATTAATTATTCTTGACCTCACGTTAGTCTCATTCCAAACGTCAATTGTTGGTTATCTGCACGAACCCAGTCTTTGCTATGAATCATCCATACATCAATTGTCTTAATCATTTATTTACTAATCAACTAAATAATCACAGAAATGCATTACAAACAAACAAACAAACAGTAGGTATGGTTACAAGGAAATGATAGGGGATCTGCCCTAGTGGGCTAAACCGGTATGGTGGCTTGGTAGACAAAGGGACTGAGAAGGGCGCGAAAGACAAGACACTACACAGTTGATAATTACAATAATTGAAATGCTAATCCTTTGCACATGAACGCTCACTCATTCGGGAATAATTTCAATCAATATATATATTTACGCTCAGTGTGTCGTCGTGATCTCTGTTGGAATCGTCCTTTTCTGTTGGAAAGTTCATCTGAAATTCTCTCTGCGTCCCTTGAGTCTTTGGTTAGAATGGATACGTCAGAGTAACATTCAGAAATTTTCTTATAGATTAGGTGTTTCGGCGGTTGTCGGTCTTCGTATTCAGTCGACATAAATTCTAGCTGCAGACTAGTAATCTGTATCGAAGATTTTCTCTTATTCTGTCGGTATCGATAGTCTCAGAGTTTAACAACCATTACAACCTTAGCTTATACTGAAGGTACTCATGGTCTCTACTCAAACCTTAACCCTCTGAGTAATCGAGGTACGCATAGTCTCAAGTGGGCTTCTCTAGGTGAGGGTTTTATTCAGAACAGCAGAAAAGGCTGTCCCATGACGCCAGATCGATGTCTGTGCTCATGGGGGCGGACCAATGACTTAGAATTGTATTTCTGTTTAAAGTTTCACTGTCACATTAACGGTTTAAAATCACATTACACAATTTCACAAATCGTTTAATCTTTACTCATTCATTTTATACAATAATTAGATGCAAGCCTCAGAACGGAGGCTCCTGTATAAACAGAATGAATGTAATGTGGCTGTATTGTCTTTCCTGAGGTCACAATCATAAAACAAAATGGACCGGTCGTAGCTGGATTCTCCACCGACCGTTTACGCCTTCTCCAAAACATGGACATTGTTCAGTTTTCAAGTTCTGTGATGTAGAATAAGTTCCTTTGTTCTACTGTGAACAGTCTATCTCTATACTGCATGAAGGAGAGAGTCTCCTCCAGGAAATTACAACCTGAGATAAGAGCCTGGGTGAAGGGGGAAGCGAGAGGTGGTGAGAGAGAGAGAGTTGGTGCTTGCTATATCCAAAGAGGGCCACGTCATGACAAAGGGGAGGAGACAGGTTAAAGAACGATTTTTAAGCCTTAAGACAATTGAGACATGGATTGTGTATGAGGGTGAATGAGCAAGATAAAAAATTGAAGCGCCTTTGGATGGGGAATGGTAGTAGGTGCCAGATTCACCAGTTGGTGTCAAGAACTGCAAAGCTGCTGGGTTTATCACGCTCAACAGTTCCTTGTGCGTATCAAGAATGGTTCACCACACAAAGGACGTTCAGCCAACTTGATGTCTGTAGGAAGCATTAGTGTCAACATGGGCCAGCTTGTAGAGTTAATGTACCAACGAATTGAAGCTGTTCGGAGGGGGGAGGGGGGTGGGGTGTATATGCATACAGAAGGAGGCTAATTCGTGAATTGTCGGTCAGAATATTTTTATAAAGATGAGCATTATATTGTTAGATTATATGCCTAGGCATCCACTATATGATATTAATATTACAAAAATAAATATAAAGGAAGAGAAGTTTAGACCTAGAGACCGAGAGAAAGGTGGAGATATGCTGGAGGCATGTTCCTGACAACGACATGGATTTCTTTATCCTTGTCAAATAAGCTACTTCAGATATACAGTGCATTCGTAAAGTTTTCAGACCCCTTGACCCTTTCCACATTTGTTTTACGTTACAGACTTATTCTAAAATGGATTAAAATTGTAGTTTTTTTGCTCATCACTCTACACACAATACCTCATAATGACAAAGCAAAATCTTTATTTTTTTGTGCAAATGTAATAAAATAAGCTCACATTTACATAAGTATTCAGACACTTTACTCAGTGCTTTGTTGAAGCACCTTTTGTCTTAGATTAGAGCCTTGAATCTTCTTTGGTATGACGCTACAAGCTTGGCACACCTGTATTTGGGGAGTTTCTCACATTCTTCTCTGCAGATCCTCTCAAGCTCTGTTAGGTTAGATGGGGAGCGTCGCTGCACAGCTATTTTCAGGTCTCTCCAGAGATGTTAGATCGGGTTCAAGTCCAGGCTCTGGCTGTGCCACTCAAGGACATTCAGAGACTTGTACCGAAGCCACTCCTGCGTTGTCTTGACTGTGTGCTTAGGGTCATTGTCCTATTGGAAGGTGAATATTTGCCCCAGTCTGAGGTCCTGAGCGCTATGGAGCAGATTTTCATGAAGGATCTCTCTACTTTGCTCCGTTCATCTTTCCCTTTATCTTGACTAGTCGATCCTGACTGTCTCCCGGTCCCTGCCGCTGAAAAACCTCCCATGCTGCCACCACAATGCTTCACTGTAGGGATGGTAGAAGGTTCCCTCCAGACGTGACGCTTGGCATTCAGGCCAAAGAATTCAATCTTGGTTTCATCAGATCTTGTTTCTCATTGTCTGAGAGTCCTTTAGGTGCCTTTTGGCAAACTCCAAGTGGGCTGTCATGTGCCTCTTACTGAGGAGTGGCTTCCGTTTGGCCACTAGCATAAAGGCCTGATCGGTGGAGTGCTGCAGAGATGGTTGAGATTCTGAGAGAACTCTGGATCTCTGTCAGTGTAACATAACAAAATGTGGAAAAAACGGGTCTGAATACTTTTCGAATGCACTGTATATGCATACAGAAGGAGGCTATTTCTTCAATTTTCTATCAAAATATTTTATTAAGATGAGCGTTATATTGTTAGATTAAAGGAGTAACTCTGGTAGGCATAAAACATTCTTTCTCAAGTTCAACTGTTGGAGTCAGTTGGAGTGCTGGTTCACACTGCCTTCATAGGCCTGCAGTAATAATAGCCTTACCAAAGTTTCTTACTTTTGATATTACCCTAATTAAGGCAAATTGTTGTTTATAGGGAAAATAAGAACAGGTTATTATATTTCAGCATTAAATTGTCTTTAATTTCGCCGTCTTTGGTTTTTCCTTTTCATTACAGTGGGAACTTAGAGGTCGACCGATTAATCAGAATGGCTGAATTAATTAGGGCCGATTTTCAAGTTTTCATAACGATTGGTGATCGGCATATTTGGACACTGATTATGGCCGATTACATTGCACTCCACGAGGAGACTGCGTGGCAGGCTGACTACCTGTTACGCGGGTGCAGCAAAGAGAAAGGTAAGTTGCTAGCTAGCATTAAACTTATCTTATAAAAAAACAATCAATCTTAACATAATCACTAGTTAATTACACATGGTTAATGATATTACTAGTTTATCTTGCTTGTCCTGCGTTGCATATAATCAATGCGGTGCCTGTTAATTTAACATCGAATCACAGCCTACTTCGCCAAACGGGTGATGATTTAACAAGCGCATTCGTGATAAAAGCACTGTTGCTGCACCAATGTGTACCTAACCATAAATAGCAATGCCTTTCTTTAAAATCAATATACAAGTATATGTTTTTAAACCTGCATATTTAGTTAATATTGCCTGCTAACATGAATGTATTTTAACTAGGGAAATTGTGTCACTTCTCTTGCCTTCTGTACAAGCAGAGTCGGGGTATATGCAGCAGTTTGGGCTGCCTGGCTCGTTGCGAACTGTGTGAAGACCCTTTCTTCCTCACAAAGACCGTAATTAATTTGCCAGAATTATGACATAACATTGAAGGTTGTGCAATTTTTTGAATTAGGGATGCCACCCGTTAGATAAAATACGGAATGGTTCCATATTTCACTGAAAGAATAAATGTTTTGTTTTCGATATGATAGTTTCCAGATTTGACCATGTTAGTGACCTAAGGCTCATATTTCTGGGTGTTATTATACTATAAGTCTATGATTTGATATTTGATAGAGCAGTCTGACTGAGCGGTGGTAGGCAGCAGCAGGCTCGTAAGCATTAATTCAAAAAGCACTTTCCTGCATTTGCCTGCAGCTTTTCACTGTGCTTCAAGCATTGCGCTGTTTATGACTTCAAGCCTATCAACTCCCGAGATTAGGCTGGCCTATAAGAACATCCAATAGTCAAAGGTCTATGAAATACAAATTGTATAGAGAGATATAGTCCTATAATTCCTATAATAACTACAACCTAAAACTTCTTACCTGGGAATATTGAAGACTCATGTTCAAAGGATCCACCAGCTTTCATATGTTCTCATGTTCTGAGCAAGGAACTTAAACGTTAGCTTTTTTACATGGCACATATTGCACTTTTACTTTCTTCTCCAACACTTTTTTTGTGCATTATTTTAACCAAATTTAACATGTTTCATTATTTATTTGAGACTAAATTGATTTTATTGATGTATTATATTAAGTTAAAATAAGTCTATCGGCTTTTTTTGGTCCTCCAATAATCGGTATCGGTGTTGAAAAATCATAATTGGTCGACCTCTTAACTTGATTTGGCCTAAGGAAATGGCTCAAGAATTAAATAAAACAATTGTTGCATATTTAAAGATCTGGCCTATATTGCAGCAATAAAACAAAGGCGAGTGCCTTCAGGCCTACCCCACAAATAACAACAATAGGCTAATTGCTCTCTCTCTACTCAGCAGCAGGTGCATGTGAGGTGAGCAGCTGGAACCAGTTTCAGCTGGACATAAGCTATACGTTTTGTTGAGTTGCAGTTGGCTGACATAACAAGCTCGCACAGTTCTCATCACCTCACACATTAAATGAACAGAGGACGTGTCCAACCGGGTCCAGTCGGTCAATACATTTGAATTGCACATACCTGAGAGACGTTGCAATTATATCAGACCAGACCCAGGTCTGAAACAAAAGTCAGAATTTAGGACCCGGACCTGCTCGGCTCCTGGGTCGAATCATGGAATTATGTGTCTGTTGGACCCGTGAAGACCTCTATGACCTCAAGCTAATACCCAAAATGTTCATACTTTAGCAATGGTAACTTTTTTTTGCAAATTACAAGTGTCAAATTCATTATTAGCCGTATAGGCCTGTATTGCATAAAAAACATTGTACAAAGAAAATCACCAAATCCATGATGTTAGTTTTTATTCAAAGTATACAGATGCACAACAATAGATCATCAAACCTCCACCAGCCACAACTCAACATCCTAGTATTTCTGACTAGGAAATGTTCTGTGCTAGCAGTAACATTAGACTTCCCGTCCTATTTATGTTGTGCAATGTGGCAGTCATTCTTCTGTCCTTGGCATAGGTTCGGTTATCAGCCCTAGGCTTCTTCTTGGTATCCCCTGGACTGATGTTAGCTGGATCTTTGGAGGTCTGTGGTGTAGATGTAGTTATTTTGTCTTAAATGCATATGCCCTTTGACTTCTGGACCAAAAGAAAACATATTTGGTTAAATATTCATTGAATCAAGGAACCTCAATACCTTCCTTACAATAAGTTTCCATTGTTATTTTGCCTTGAGTGAGAAATAGTTTTGTTGTATAGAGTTCTGATTGCATTCAGAACTCCATTCAAAACTCAATTCAGAACTCCAGGTTAGGGAGACATTTTGAGTTCTGCATGACTGATCTGTTGTGGTTATAATTCAACAGCAATGAGGATAGAAGGCCAAACATTTAGCAGTTGCATAGCCAACATGGAAATGTGATTCTGGAATAAATAAAAAACAGATTCAACATTGAATCCCCTCTACAGTACTACAGAGATCACCTCTATACACATCAACACTTGCCATTCATGGGTTGCATGTTTGTCTAAATAAACGTTCTGTTAAAAATTCATGCCTGACTGAACATTCTATTCAATGCAGATATTTCAAAAAGAGGAAAATGATTTCGTATGAGAACCCTTTGTCATCATTGTGATGTCACCAGATTGTCTGTAGATGCAGTTTTTAAATGTTTATTTAACTTTTATTTAACCAGGAAAAGCCCGTTGAGACCCCGTCTCTATTTTCAAGGGAGACCTGGCCAAGAAGGCAGCAACAATCAATACATAAAAAAATTAAAACATACAACAACATGATTCAGCCTAAAAAAAGCATTTACACTCCTCTGTAACAGTCACCCATCAATATTTGAAATTCATTCATAACATATCTAGATGAAGCTTGGATTGTAGATTTATTCCATGTGTCTGGTGAGAGAGCCTGACCAGAGACAGAAGAGTGTATGTTTGTAAAAAAACTGAAACCACAACAAGGGAAGGTTCATGGATAATGTCCCAGTCTCTCTCTTTCTCCATCTGTTGCTTTTCTCTCTCTCTCTCCCGCTCTGCTTTCACATGCCTGCCACCTCTTGTTGTAGCATTTCTGTAGTGCGATGATATCACTAAGATGTGATTCCCACTACTATCCGTGCACAAGAGAAGTCTTGCCTAATACTGTGAATGTCCTGGGGACTTTAATTAGTATAACTTTAACTAGCTAACGTTACCATTGCTAGCTATTTTTGACAAACTTTGCCATCTCTCTAAAGAACATTTGACCATATCATAATGATGGCAAAATTGTTTCCTATGAATTATTTACCTACTTTAGCAATGTCATCATATTTTCAGGCCAACCGCGACATTCAAACGAGGCTACAAAGAAAACTAATGGGACTGTAGCGACTGTGTTGACTTCAAAATCTGGGGTGTGAACTACGTTTCTATTCAAGCGTTGATCGACATGGTAATGGCTCTATAGTATTGGAGAAAAGTTTAGAAAACGGACCCTCCGTTACATCTTGACGTGTCATGCTGTAACGTACAGCATGCATAAAGCAACTATTTCTGTCTTACAATCTCTCTCCACCAGGTGTAGCACTTCTCACATCGTTTAAAAACAAGAAATGGACAGTTACGGGGTAAGCGGGGATACCTAGTCATGTTTTGCGTCATCACTGTAAACGATCGAGACTATCAAAAGACAGTGTTTACTTCTGACAGTGTTCACTTTAGCGCCGCCCTAAAAACCCGATTCAAGTTCGACACAAACCTTCACATAGGTATGTAAGGACACTTTATATAAACTCTTTATAGGGTTTTATTTACATTTTAGAGGCGATAAGGTGATAAGTTGGACAGATCGAGTGAAAAAATGTAGTTTTCCCACACGACATCTCTCCTTCTCACTATCACGCATTAGTTTCGCTTCCCCACCCACCATTTTTAAAAAGACCCGAAGGAACTCATTGCCTTCTTGAATCTTGCAGAAACAGGCAGCGTGAAGGTCTCGGCGTGAATTCTGTTGGAAAGGGGAGAAATTATGCCTTACAATGGTATTGAAATTACAGTTGATCTGGAAGTATTATGTTTTTGGGGCGCTAAAATAAGGTCAATTATACGGACCAAGGCGATGTACAAAAGTATGAACATATGAAGATATAATTTGTCAACATAATTACTCCACAGACTGCATAGCGAATTCATGTGGGAAAAGTAGTCTAGCAAAGTAGGCTAGCTACATTTAACTGTTGAATGGGACTTTTGATACACACAGGAAATGGTTCATTGTGAAAAACTCAGCAGTGTTGCAGTGCTCGACACAAACTGGTGCACCTGGCACCTACTACCATACCCCGTTCAAAGGCACTTAAATCTTTTGTCCTTGGTTAAACTTTTTTTCCATCCTCTCCGTAGCTAATGGCATCCATGCTTGTTGGCCTTGACCTGGGGTCTAAAGATATCATGTAAACCTGAAAGCATTTTATTCCCTAATCCTTGCCACTTTATTATGGCCATTTTAGAGCTATTTGAATGAACAATACTTAAATATTGTACCTTTTTTTTAAGGGGCATGTCTTGGGAACAAATACACGTCCATGCAGGCAAAGGACTGTTCTCACACACTCCTTTACGTAGTGCACTTCCAACCCAATAACAGATGTTTCCCATGATTCTAACCATAGCTTGGACCCAGAGGGGTTGTGATAACTTTATGCCTTTTCATATCTGATTTAGGATATTCTCCTTACCAACTTCTTAAACTTAGCTAACCCTTATCATCAAAGAGGAAACTGTTTCTGGGCCAGTTGGTAAAGGGATACTTTGGGATTTTGGCAATGAAGATGAACAAGTGCATACAATTTTTACAGTATGTCTCTGCATTCAGTATGAAGGAAGCTAATTAGTTTCGGGAGCCAATGCTAACTAGTGTTAAGGCAATGACTGTAAGTCTAAGCCGTTACCATCCATTGATTTCCAGTCATTCGCTATAAATGTTAGCATTGACATCCAGTCATTGTGCTAATGGTAGTTAGCAGTTACGCTAATGCTAGTTAGTAACTTCAAACTGTACACAGAGACATAATTGTATCCACGAGTTCATCTGGCTTTGGCTCTTCATTGCCAAAATCCTGAAGGATCCCTTTAAGGGCAGCATACCGTTTGTACAGCTCCATTGACATCTCACCACATAATCAATACGCTACAAATTAAAACTATGATTGGTAAACATTCTTAGTCTATTTTTCTCAAAATAACAAAACAACAACAGTGACCCCACAACCACCAATCGACTGCTCTGATACATTTAACTCCAGCTCATCTAAATTGGATTTGCCTGTTTTAACTGTGAAGTTCATAGACCGAGGGCCAGGGGATATCCATTTCAACCTAATCCCCTACCTTTCATTGTCTCCCCACAGTACTTTGTCTTGCTGCTGTGTATCTTCCTGCTGGAGATCCTCGCCGGTGTCCTGGCCTACATCTATTACCAGCAGGTAATGAATGACTTGATTCACCACCTGATTCCATCGCCAGTAACACTATCTATACCCAGAGCCTGACCAGAGACAGAAGAGTGTATGTTTGTAAAAAAACTGAAACCACAACAAGGGAAGGTTCATGGATAATGTCCCAGTCTCTCTCTTTCTCCATCTGTTGCTTTTCTCTCTCTCTCTCCCGCTCTGCTTTCCCATGCCTGCCACCTCTTGTTGTAGCATTTCTGTAGTGCGATGATATCACTAAGATGTGATTCCCACTACTATCCTTGTTACTACTATATACCCCTGCTGTGTAGATGTTCGACCTGCAGGAATGTTATCTTACCAGCTTGGTGTGTGTCATTTGAACTCTCTCTGTGTAATTGTCTCCTCATGTTCCTTTGGCCTTTCACCCTGTTTTCATCTCACTGCTGCAGTGTTTCCCACGCTGTCAACAGGTCAAATAAAAAAATATTCTATTTCTCTCCCCCCTCCCTCCCCTGTTCATTTATTCCCTTTATCTCTCCTTAACATTCTGACTTGGCTCTACATTCTGTGGTTGTCATAGAAACTGCGAACCAGCTAGATGTAGGCCTATGCTCTTACCCGAGTACCTAAGTATTGCGCTACGGTTATAAATGAATGAAAATGTATTTCCTCTTACCTTTATGTATATAATTTCTTCTTTCCTCAAGAGGAGTTCTTTCTATAATTACAGTTTTAGCTATTCTAGACCTTTTTGATACAGTGGATCATTCTATTAAATCAACAATGAGATACATTACATTCCTTCAAGTGTTATTCTACTGACAGAAGATTCAGTCTTCTGTTTCTATAGTCTGCTGGGAACTGTGTTGTAGTCTGACCAACGTCATGTTTACGGTGTCTGTTCTCTCAAATCCTCTGTGTCGTGTCTTCCTCTGCAGCTCAATGAGGAGCTGAAACAGAACCTGCGGGAGACCATGGTGCAGAAGTACAGGCAGCCAAAGCAGGAGCATGTCACCAAAGCAGTGGACAAGCTGCAGCATGAGGTAAGACAAGACAAGGCAAGACAACATAAGCAGACTTGAGGAGTTTGATTAGGGGTTTTTGGAAATATTAATGTGGGAATTTGTCGATTTTCTCCAATGTGAATTAATAATCAACTTGTTTATGTTCATTGTATCTACTGTTATTTACACTGGCACAGTTATGTGTTTTCATTATGCATGGTTACATTATGTTATAGCCATACATGTAACTCGTCATTATGCAACTTATTTGAACGATGGCCCATTGTTTTGTATACGGATTTGGTTCATGAACTGAATATCATTCAGCTCGTCTTCTGAAACAACTGCAAGGCATTTCACCCTGTTTCAACCTGATTTGAAATGGCCTCTCCTCCTCTCTCTTTTCCGCCAGTTTAAGTGCTGTGGCAGCAACAGCTCATCGGACTGGGGCGAGAGCGTGTGGATCCGCACCAGTGAGGCAGATGGCAGGCTGGTGCCGGATAGCTGCTGTAAAACCCAGACTCTAAACTGCGGCCGCAGGGACCACCCATCAAACATCTACAAGGTGGAGGTGAGTGTCAGATACAGAGAGCAGTCAGTGTTGTTGAGTGTTAGTGTGCATGCAATGCTTAGTGCAAATTCTGCTTGAGTTCAGGTTTGTGTATCCAGATCATAGCTGTGGGAAGTAATTTGGGGGTGGGTGTGCTGCAATTTTTTTGGTCAAAAGTCAAAGTATAAATCATTTCTTATTCGTTATATTAAGCAAACCAGACGGCACAATTTCCTAGTTTTTATTTATTTACGGATCGACACGGGCACACTTCAACACTTAGACAATAATTTACTAACAAAGCATTTGTGTTTAGTGAGTCCGCCAGATCAGCGGCAGTACAGATGACCAGGGATGTTCTCTTGATAAGTGTGTGAATTGGACCATTTTCCTGACCTGCTAAGTATTCTAAATGTAACGAGTACTTTTGGGTGTCAGGGAAAATGTATGGAGTAAAAAGGTCATTCATATTTATATTTTGACAACTAAAGAAAATAAAGTACAGATACCCCAAAAAACCTCTTAAGTCGTACTTTAAAGTATTTTTACTTAAGTACTTTACAGCACTGTAATCTGATAATACATGTGGAATATATAAATACTTGCCTGATATGTTTTCCAGTTTTTTGAAATACTTTGCAAATGCAACTTATTTCTATTTGTAAAAATGGGTTATTCATTCTTTTTACATTTTAGTAGATGCTCTCATCCAGAGCAACTTACAGTAGTGAGTGCATACATTTTCATACTTTTATGTACTGGTCACCCGTGGGAACCCACAATCCTAGTGTTGCAATCGCCATGCTCTACCAACTGAGCCACATCATCACAAACCCCTTGATGTCTCAATGTGCTCATTTACTATATTGTGCATTGCTCTTCTTCATGGTGATTTTTATTTTACCTTTATGGAAAGTCTACAGGTACAAACCTAGATGACCAGCCTATGTACAATACAGTAGTGTATATTTACTTTAAGTGGTTTGTAAGGATGGTAAATTAATGCTGCACAAAACGTGGTTGTTTTCCATGTTATTTGAAGAAAGAAAGAAAAATATTTTATTTGATGTGGATGTTTGATGTCTTTGGCCATAACTTTGCACCTTTTGATGTATATGTTTGAGGACAGGGTTTTGTTCTTTCTGGATTCCATTAGAATGGCAATTGCAGGGAAAGGGACAGGGCAACAATTATTACAATTCCAACTATTGAATCCTGCAAGATACTGTTCTTAATTATACAACTACCTTTTTTGACAAAGCGGAGATGCTGAAAATATGTCTTTGCCCACGCTTCAGACGTCTATATCGGTCCACTAATACTAATAAAGGCCCAGTGCACTACTTTAGTAAAAAATAATATATATAAAACATATATATTAATAATACAAATATATATATATTTGTATTATTCATATTATTTTTTTTACTCCGATTTTTCAGGTTGGTGCTGCATCCCCCTCAGCTCCCCTACTTCAAACGGCTATGATCAAAATTGAAAGTCATCTTGAAAGTCTCTCTCTCACTCACACACAATGTGGTCCTATCTTTCCTCTCTCTCCAGGGGGGTTGTATCACTAAACTGGAGAACTTCATTTTGGACCACCTGAAGATCATTGGAGCGGTGGGCGTGGGCATCGCCTGTGTACAGGTGAGCAAAAATAAGCCATTTCACTGTTTACAGCACAAAGATAACCCAAGGTGGCCACCATAAACATGCTTGCCCTGGTCTCTCGAAATTCAGGGGTAATGGTAGAAGTGTAATGGTAGAAGTCTCTTTCTCTCTCCCTCTCTCAGATTGTGGGGATGGTGTTTACTTGCTGTCTATATCGGAGTTTGAAGGCAGAGCCATACTGAGAGTAGAACACGAAGAGAAGGAATGGGGAGGGGTCTAGTCTCTGCCACCCAGTGTCATCATATCCCAGCGACCCGGTTTAGTCATGGGGTCTACCACTGTGCCATGCAAACAGAAGAGGACGATATGTGTAAGGGTCTAGGATGCACTTATGATAGTGTTTCTCAATCCATTCCATGGGGGGACCATTTTAGTTCTAGCCTAGCACTAAGTCCCCTGATTCAACAGGGGTTGTATTGGGCTAGAATTCCTAGGGGGTCCCAACTTGGAATGGATAATCAGATTATTTTCAAGACATTACATGCTATCTGATCTACAATGCTCAAAATTTTGGTAGTCTGCAACAACAGAGCAGTTGGTATATACTAGTGTGATGTAAAGATCAGTGGACCAAAATGGCCTGTGCATCAGAACAGCTTGTCTTAACATTGCAATAATCATGACTGTGGCTTAATGAGCAAGATCTGACCTCTGGGGCCGATTACCACGGCAACACATTTTCTTTATACATCAAGTAGCTGATTATACATTCACACACGTCTTTTACTCGGTTTCTCTCTCAACTTTTTAATTGTTGGTTTATTAAAAAAAAAAATGTATTTATCTTTTAATACAAGGGATTTCTCCACTTATGCCAAAGTTGTCGTCAACACTGACTTTCTGTAAAATCGTATCAAACGGACTACTCCTGCAAGCCTTTTTCATGTATACTGAACAAAAATATAAATGCAATAATTTCAAAGATTTTTCCGAGTTACAGTTATCGATTTCACATAACTGGGCAGGTGTACAGCCATGGGTGGCCCTGGGAAGGCATAGGCCCACCCACTTGTGAGCCAGGCCCACTCACTGGGGAGCCAGACCCAACCAATCAGAATGAGTTTTTCCCCACAAAAGGTTTTTATTACAGACAGAAATACTCCAACACCCCTCCCCCTCAGATGATCCCACAGGTGAAGAAGCCAGATGCGGAGGTCCTCGGCTGGCGTGGTTACACGTGGTCTGTGGTTGTGAGGCCTGTAGGACGTACTGCCATATTTTCTAAAACAATGTTGGCGGAGGCTTATGGTAGAGAAATTAACATTAAATTATCTGGCAACAGCTCTTGTGGACATTCCTGCAGTCAGCATGCCAATTGTACACTCCCTCAAAACTTGAGACAACTGTGACATTGTATTGTGTGACAAAACGGCACACTTTAGCCTTCTATTGTCCCCAGCACAAGGTGCACCTGTGTAATGATCATGCTGTTTAATCAGCTTCTTGATATGCCACACCTGTCAGGTGGCTGTATTATCTTGGTAAAGGGGAAATGCTCACAAACTGGGATGTAAACGAATTTGTGCACAAGATTTGAGAGAAAGAAACTTTTTGTGCATATGGAAATTTTCTGGGATCTTTTATTTCAGCTCATGAAACATGGGACCAACACATTACATGTTGCGTTTATATTTTAGTTTAATATATATTCTGATTGTGTGCCTTTTTGTAGATTTTTTTTAAATGACGTTTTGCTTTTATTCAAACCATAAATGTTATTTTATTGTGTATTTAACAGACCAGTAGGATGACTTGATTATATGTAAAATGTTCCCCAAAGACGCAAAAAAAAAAATCAAACTGCTGTATTGCTGTATCAGTGTTCTACTATACATGGAGGTATTTAGCTGAAATAAACACAATTTAACCTGTTTTACTATGTTTTCTGGTAAATTCACAAGGTGTAGGTAGCTCTGGTAAAAAAGTCAGTTATTTATTTATATATATATATACATACATACATACATACATACATACATACATACATACATACAGTGGGGATAACGAGGTTTTGATACACTGCCGATTTTGCAGGTTTTCCTACTTACAAAGCATGTAGAGGTCTGTCATTTTTATTATAGGTACACTTCAACTGTGAGTGACGGAATCTAAAACGAAAATCCAGAAAATCACATTGTATGATTTTTAAGTAATTAATTTGCATTTTATTGCATGACATAAGTATTTGATACATCAGAAAAGCACAACTTAATATTTGATACAGAAACCTGTGTTTGCAATTAGAGATCATACGTTTCCTGTAGTTCTTGACCAGGTTTGCACACACTGAATCAGGGATTTTGGCCCCCTCCTCCATACAGACCTTCTCCAGATCCTTCAGGTTTCAGGGCTGTCTCCAGGCAATACAGACTTTCAGCTCCCTCCAAAGATTTTCTATTGGGTTCAGGTCTGGAGACTGGCTAGGACACTCCAGGACCTTGAGATGCTTCTTACGGAGCCACTCCTTAGTTGCCCTGGGTGTGTGTTTTGGGTCGTTGTCATGCTGGAAGACCCAGCCACGACCCACCTTCAATGCTCTTACTGAGGGAGCATTTTTGTGTGATTTTGTTGTCAGCACATTCAACTATGTAAAGAAAAAAGTATTTAATAAGAATATTTCATTCATTCAGATCTAGGATGTGTTATTTTAGTGTTCCCTTTATTTTTTGAGCTATATATATATATATATATATATAGGTAGGAGCTACCGAATGTCATTTTAGGGGAGTTTGGACATTGACAAGCCAATGTGAATGAGAGACATTGTGCAAATAAACAGTACTGACACTGGAGCAATGGCAGCTGTACAGATAACCCATTCAAAGGGCTTTGACTTCTCAAACACAGCAGAAAGCCAACACTATGATGCCCCATCACCTTATTAATTTAGTTAAACTTAGGGGTCACGTTATTTAAGTGGCAGAATTCTTCATTCTTCATTTCATTTTTCTGCAGAAAAAAAAGATACAACTCATAAGAATTATCTTGCTTCATTTTGTAAACGCAGATCTAAAAAGCTCATTGTAATTTCTGCTCAGCATCAGACTAATTTTGTGCTTCACTTGCAGTTCTACACTTGGATGAGAATTGACGAAGGGGCATTCTATCAGCAGACAGCGCTTTGACTGCGCTCTCAGTCTAGCCAGCCTACCTTTCTCTGGTAAAATGCAAGATTAACTTTGGAAATAGCTGGCTACATTATTTATATGATAAACAAAAATATGCAAAAAAGACCTTGCTTTTTTATTGTAAGCTCATGTAGCCTACTTGTGTGGCTGCCAGCCAAATAGCGTTGCACTTCTGTTGTAATCTGATGAATATTAAGCTATTTTCTGCCAAATGTGCTGACTAATGTATTTTCTGTGAAGGAAAACTATAGTTGCACGTCTCTGATCACTCTATTGAAGTAATTAGAGACGTGCAACACGACTGTTAAAAACACTAGAATATAAAACGGGGCCGCTGTCAATACACAGCTGGACTCACCTGCTCCCGCTTTCTCCAGTTGTGATACTTATAAACACTCGTGACTGACTCAACTGTTCCGGGGAACTATCGTAAACTTCATAATGTGACCAGTGAATTGAAGGATGCAATCTGCTTTGTCTTCTAACATATTGCACAAATTGACTGCATGTATCTACTTAAAAAGTAGCTTCAAATATTACATGTCAAATTTTTTTTGTAAATTTTTTTTGGGGGGACGGTATTGAATAACCATCCTGTAGCGATTTCCAAATACTCCTGTATACAGTATACTACCTAGCCTAGTATGCGATGTTACAATGATAAGTTGACAGAAAATATATTTATTAGTCTGTTTTTATAAAAACAATATTGGGGGGGAGCATACCCCCAGACCCCCCTAGGCATAGCAGCCTTCTTTTAGTTGAACCACTTGCCCTAATATCAATAAGCTCATGTACTGTAACTGCATTGTGTTTGTGTATTATTTGGCATTTAGGCCATGTCCCTCTTGTCTCCTCTGACAAGAGGAGAACTGACATGAAAACGTACGTTAAGATGACGGCTGTATTACAAGTTGTTGACTTTTTAACACAGCCTGAGGGTCTCTGTAATGAACCCCGCAGCAGCCCAAAAAGCAATCACTCTTTCCAAACACCAGGAGGCGGCACTTGCCAGATAATTATCCTGGTATTCACATTTTTATCCTCTTGCTTTGTCCCTTGTGAGGCAAAATCTGATGAAAACAACTGGAAAGAGGCCTCTAAATCTTAAATAAGAATCCTGTAGGTGAACAAGGATTTCCCCTGGTGAAACCTACCCTCTGTGTAACATGCCAAATAACCTACATAATATGACACAACATTAAAGGTCAAATTATATCTCCTGCGCTAATGTCCAGAAAAAGAACAACATCCATCCATTACAGCAAACGACTAGCAATCCAAAGGTTGTGTGTTTCCGAGTCGCATTGGGGACGACTGTAACATTTTAGCTAACCCTTCCCCTAAGCCTTATTCTAACCTTAACCCAATTCCCCTAACCTGCTACATAAATAATACTATACGTCACCAATTCAATTCACAACCAGCTAAGATATATGATACTATACCTCCTCTAATACGTATGATATTGTAAGACCCCTCATCAATTCATAGTGTGACCTATCAAATTGTATTTTGTCACATGCGCCGAATACAACAGTGAAATGCTTACTTACAAGCCCATAACCAACCATGCAGATTTAAGAAAATACCTAAAATAAAAAAGTAAGAGATAAGAATGACAAATAATTAAAGAGCAGTGGTAAATAACAATAGTGGGGCTATATACATGGGGTGCCGGTACAGAGTCCATGTGCGGGGGAACCGGTGTTGAGGTAATTATGTACATATAGGTAGAGTTATTAAAGTGACTATGCATAGATAATAACAGAGAGTAGCAGCAGAATAGAAAAGGGGAGAGGCAATGCAAATAGTCATACTAAATCAGTGGTATTCAAAGGTGTTGGGTTAGGGTGGAACAGCAGTGGGGTCCCCCCCACCCCACACACAAAATAAAATAAATATGTAAATTGTTTTCGGAGCAAAAAATGAACAGTACAGATTACTGTATGGGACAAGATACAATTTTTTTATTAAGAAATATAATTTGAAGAAAACAATGTATTGAGTAAATGTATATATTGGTTTATTTTAATTTTGATAAGAGATTCAAATTTGGTTATTTGTTGATATAAAAATCCAAATTTACACATTTTAAGGTTGTCATTATATTTGGGGTGAGGTCGCAAGTAATTCTTGAGGAAAAATGGGGTCCCCAGAAATTCTGGTGGAAGAAATTTGGCCCTGCTAAAAAAGTTTGTATTACACTGTACTTCAAATCAAACTATTTGTCACATGCGCCAAATACAACAAGTGTAGACTTTACCGTGAAATGCTTACTTACAAGCCCTTAACCAACAGTGCCGTTCAGGAAGAGTTAAGAAAATAATGGAGGGAACAGATTAACATACCAAATCGTACGATTTACTCTGAGACCAGGTTGGTAGAACTGTGAGTCACCTGCTTTCTTTCCTCCTCTTGCCTGATAGCACAATGTTTGGTTTAGACATTATGACTAAACACAGAAATTGGTGACAAACACAATTCTACAGTATGGAAACTAAACTGGCATCTGGAGGGATGCTGGTCCCTGATCCCAGGTACGAACCACTGCTGTTATGCCTATGAGCAAGGCACTTAAACCCCAAAGGCTCTCCATCCAGGGGGGCTGCACTGCGACTGATCCTGTGGCTCTCAAACTGTGTCTCTGGTTGTCTGTCCTGTCTGTTTGGGGGAAGAAGAAGACAATTGTCCATTCGATTCTATCTATGATTATATTGCCATACTGCAGTTTCTCTGGATGAAAGCCATGCTAATAAAATATTTTAGACCTACTAATTCTCATTGCCAGTAGAATGCTGGTTACTTGTCCAATACTTTGAAACCCTAAATCAGGCACCATCCACATGCTAGCAACGCCATGCATGACAATTTGCAAATATTTCCTCGACACAGAAGCATACAGTTACCTCACTGAGCAGTTGTCCAGTAATTTGCACCCACCACGCCATACAGTGTATCTTGACCTATAGGTCCAATGTGCTTGGAAACCGGGCTTCCCTTTCTATACTCCTCACCTTTTGAGGAAGGTGTTTCTGTGGCGACAAGGCGGTGAAATAAACAGCGGTCGATAATATGCTCGTATAATTTGTCCTGGGGTTGTTGTCAGGGGTTGGTGTGATCCCCCTCAGGATCACTCAACAGGAAGATGGTGGGGGTTCTTGGGTTCTGGTGTGCAAGAGGAGAAGTGTGTCACCTAATCTTCCATCTTATTCCAAATTTCCGAAAGCATTGTATTTTTTAAATATTTTTTTTATATATATTTTCACGAAAATACCATTATGAAAAATCTGTCCATGTGTTAATTTATTTAGGATTCATGGAGTTAAAGCCTACTGTTTAAGATACAGTATGTTTGCATAATTCAGTGAGTACTTGTGTATGGTAATCTTATGCCCTGTAGATGGCAGCCTTCAGTCTATAAAATGGGGGGGAAAGGATGATTTTGTTTTGGCTGTCAAGAGCTACATACTTGAAATTGAAATTAATTGAAATATCTAGCGTGAAGAAAATCCATTTCAACCTTAGTCTTGAAATAAATCTACATATCTGCAAGGCTCAGCCTGTCTAGCCTCATAAACTACATTAGCATTGTACACGTACATTCACCCAAAGAGACGTTGCCATTACTATTAATAAACACACCCAGGCCTACATACAAATGTGTTTATTATACAGAGACACACTATCATCATAAAAAAGTAGAAATGTCCATCCATGTTATTCAGAACACACACTCACATACTCTCAATGTCCTATACTTAAAAACATACCAAATGCATTCACACACATTTGTAAACGAACTTAACATAAACACTAAAACAATGCCAGTAAGGGGTCCACTGCACCAAGTGGATGATGAACATGAGACCGAGGATAGGATAAGCTTCATTATCCCTGAAAGAAGATACCTCAATTATCAGTTTCCTTCCACTCAATTTGGCCCAACTTCAATTGACTGCCTCAACATTAGGCCTACGTATTATATTTTGGCTATTTTTACACTTATTAAGGGTGCTGTGAAGTGCCGACTTCACATTTTTCCGCTGATTATGTAACTCATTTACATGTCACCAATTGGAGAGTTTGAGCCATGATGGCAGCCCTCAAGCTCCCTGCAGATTAATGCCAAAAAACTGCTACAAAGAGGATAGGGTGACATGAGAGGTATTTTTGTCTGCTGTGCCCTTGCCGAATATGGCATAACCCTTATGTCACCTATGTATATGATATTTAATTATGTTGTCAAATTTTATGATTTTATATTTTGCTCATGAGTGTGGGGTGGTCCTTTCTGTCCATTGAGGTCATTTCTGGACAATAGTTGTGTCCATTTCAGAGTTTTGCAAGAGCACCCTCAGAGGCAATACTAGTTCTGTATAGTATTTTTTATGAAGCCTTCATAAGATGTACTTAAAGATGCGACTCACTTTATTCGATATATTTAATATATAATATATTTATTTATTTTGAGAACTTCATCTGTTTCTGTGTAATATTTCAGATGTGTTTTTCTTTGCCCTGGGTAGCTGAGAGCTGACGACAGTGCCTCCCTTCCCTGTGTCATTGAGGGAGAAAGCGGAGGGGAGAGTGGGAAAGCTGTTGGGGCAGAACACATCCGCTTCTATTTGTCACCGCCGACACCCATAGCCGGCTGTCACAGACGCCTTGCGTCCGCCCGCTCTGCCCGCTGCTCTGCTCGAACGGACGCTATACCAAGGGCTTCTGGGAACCCGCACCTCCACCATTGTGCATCAGCCACACAGAACACGGGTCGGGCCGCCTGTTGCCCACTCGCCACCTTGGGAGGGTAAGGCTCAGCAGTCGGCACCATGAACCCCCAACCCTAACCCCCTCCCCCCTTTTTATACATATATGCACACAATCCACATGGGCATGGTACATGGGAGGTTAATTAGTCAAGCAGGGCAGGCTGGCAAAGGAGGGATGGCAGGCTGGCGGGAGGGAGGGAGGGGGGAGCCCGTCTGCCTGCCTCCCTCCCCCTTGGGCCAGTTCCTCCCCTTCCACATGAGTCACTCCCCAACACACAGGTCATTGGCTCCCTCAACATTGTAATGAATGAATTCCTAAGCATGCTGAATTAAACTGCAATCACAAGATGGGCCTGTGATGTCTTAGTCAAGCTGTCTCTTGCATTAAGGTTATATAATTGAGGCAGTGGGAGATAGAGGGCGACCGGGCTGTGTGTAGGGTAGGCCTATAAACTAGCTCGATATCTCACGGTTTATGGTTACGCCCCGATATTTGCATGCCCATTGGAGGGTTTCAAAGAACAAGCTTGGAGGAGGCAGGAAGCAACTTAAATGGGATATTAGTGTTGATAATGTCACTGTATTTGTCACTGTTTTTGTCATAATGTCACTGTTTTTCATTTTTTTAAGTTAGATTTATTTCACGATAGTAGTGTGTATATTAAATGTGTGATATTAAACTAAACAGGCCATCATTTCAGTGGAGCAGACGCAGACTGCAATAGAAAGATGAAAGAGAGCAATTTTCTGTAAAAAAAACATTGGAAACTCATTAGATTTGAAAGGAAATTCACTACAATCAAACCCCTAAACTGTTCCATGGTCTGATTTCATCCTATTGTAACTGGAAGGAATGGCAAGTTAGAGAAATGCTGGTATTTTTGTGTGCATCTAGACATACTCCAAACAACAGATTAGACAACGGAGCAGTACGGTTAGTGTCAATTTCATATAAATACAGTGGCTTGTGAAAGTGTTCACCCCCCTTGGAATTTTTCCTATTTTGTTGCCTTACAACCTGAAATTAAAATGTATATTTGTATCATTTGATTTACACAACATGCCTACCACTTTGAATATTTTTTTATTGTGAAACAAACTTGAGCGTGGATAACTTCACCCCCCCAAAGTCAATACTTTGTAGAGCCACCTTTTGCAGCAATTCCAGCTGCAAGTCTCTTGGGGTATGTCTCTATAAGCTTGGCACATCTAGCCACTGGGATTTTTGCCCGTTTTTCAAGGCAAAACTGCTCCAGCTCCTTCAAGTTGGATGGGTTCCGCTGGTGTACAGCAAGTCATACCAAAGATTCTCAATTGGATTGAGGTCTGGGCTTTAACTAGGCCATTCCAAGACATTTAAATGTTTCCTCTAAAACCACTCGAGTATTGCTTTAGCAGTATGCTTAGGTTCATTGTCCTGCTGGAAGGTGAACCTCCGTCTCAGTTTCAAATCTCTGGAAGACTGAAACAGGTTTCGATCAATAATTTCCCTATATTTAGCGCCATCCATCATTCCTTCAATTCTGACCAGTTTCCCAGTCCCTGCCGATGGAAAAACATCCTCACAGCATGATGCTACCACCACCATGCTGGGATGGTATTCTCGGGGTGATGGGAGCTGTGGGTCTGCGTCAGACACAGCGTTTTCCTTGATGGCCAAAAAGCTCAATTTTAGTCTCATCTGACCAGAGTACCTTCTTCCATATGTTTGGGGAGTCTCCCACATGCCTTTTGCGAACACCAAACGTGTTTGCTTATTTGTTTCTTTAAGCTATGGCTTTTTTCTGGCCACTCTTCAATAAAGCCCAGCTCTGTGGAGTGTACGGCTTAAAGTGGTCCTATCGACAGATACTCCTATCTCCGCTGTGGAGCTTTGCAGCTCCTTCAGGGTTATCTTTGGTCTCTTTGTTGCTTCTCTGATTAATGCTCTCCTTGCCTGGTCCATGAGTTTTGGTGGGCGGCCCTCTCTTGACATGTTTGTTGTGGTGCCATATTCTTTCAATTTTTTTAATAATGGATTTAATGGTGCTTCTTGGGATATTCAAAGTTTCTGATATTTTTTTATAACTCAACCCTGATATGTTCTTCTCCACAACTTTGTCCCTGACCTGTTTGGAGAGCTCCTTGGTCTTCATGGTGCCACTTGCTTAGTGGCCCTTGTTTAGTGGTGTTGTAGACTCTGGAGCCTTTCAGAACAGGTGTGTATATATACTGAGATCATGTGACACTTAGATTGCACACATGTGGACTTTATTTAACTAATTATGTGACTTCTGAAGGTATTTGGTTGCACCAGATCTTATTTAGGGGCTTCATAGCAAAGGGGGGTTTTATTTTTTAAACAAGTTTTTTTTTTTCATTTCACTTCACCAATATTGACTATTTTGTGTATGTCCATTACATGAAATCCAAATAGAAATCCATTTAAATTACAGGTTGTAATGCCACAAAATAGGAAAAATGGCAAGGGGGTGAATACTTTTTCAAGGCACTGTACATGATATTCATTGGATAACTTCAACTCAATAGTGATGACGAGATATGTTAGATATACCACAAACCATTTATTGCGTGCTTATGTCCCCAGCTTGGTTGCTGTGGTAGGGAGTCTGTCTGCAGTGAATGCAAGGCCCATGTTGACTTGTGCAGATGTGTTGTTGTTTGCTCCCTCTGTCGCTTTCCTAGCTGGGGGGCTGGAAGCTGCCACTGCTCTGACTGCTATCAACGTAGATGGAGAGGAGGAGTGCGTGTGCGCCCGGGCGGGTGGGCGTGCATGTGTGTGTGAGAATATAATATAATACAACTTTATTATCCAATGTGTGTATGGTGTATGAGGGGGCCTGAGCATGCAACATGTTTGTCCTTGGCATACATCGATCCACACATCTAGCTCATTATGATAATTCATCAGGCATTCTTTGAGTGTGCCCTTCAGGGTCCTGAGGGTTGTTAATTTGAGTTATGTAATTAATCAATTAAATGAAACTAATTGTTACATTGTGTCAATTGCTGTGCATATGCAGAATGGGAATGATCTTATTCTTTTTTTTAGATGATTAGGATAAATTTTTTTAAACTCTTGGGTACAGTATTTCATAGAGGAATTAAATTCTTACTTGAAATATGCACCAATTGACATTTGATGTATTACCATATTCAAGTTGGGAGTGAATGAGCTGATCTAAAGTTAGATTTTGACCCCCAGTGATATTGTTGAGACTGCCTCTATTAATATCAAAGTCTTCTCACGGGCTATCTTACATTTTGAATTGATTAGTCTTTGTATTTTTTTTCTTCTTCATATTCAGACAATAAATGCGATTTTTAACTAGCATTGATAATATTCATTTGGGACCAAACGAAAGTGAACGGACTGAAACAGGGTGGGATTACGTGTCAAAGCACTTTTCCATTGCATGCACTTTTACAATGTATACTACCTTGGTGATGAAGGATCTGTTGGCCTGCTGTGTTGGTTTGTTCCAGAACAGTCTCATGGAATCAGCCCCTGGCGTCTCCCTGGAGAAGCCAAATTAGATGGCTGTAATTTTGAAGAATTGGAAGAGAGCAGGCACTAATGATATCTATTCAGCTGTTTTTTTTCCCTAGCCTGGGCTTTCAAATGTAGGTCAGGCTGATTTCATACAGGAGTCAGCCTTGCAAAACAAAATCTCTCTGGCCGACAATATGGAAACGCCCGACATGTGAGGGCTGACTCTGATGGAGCAGCCTGACTGCCCTCCTTTCCTCCGTCCCCAGCTCAGTGAACTCTATCTCCATCCATCGCTTAGTGTTGTGCATCCTATCTGCACTGACAGTATAACTGCCTAGCCGGACACATGACTCACGTCATAACGGTTTTATGGCTAATTCAGTGGGATATATTTAGATGCCTTAGCATTGTGCTATGCCGGTGCAGTACTGCAATGTTGTTGTTCATGTGTGACTGATCGGGATTCGAACCTGGGTCTCCTGTTTGTCACAATACTCTGTTAGCCCACTTAGATCGGTAAGTTTTTTTTTAATTGGCCCTGGAAACCACATGTATCCCATGTGCTCATGCATGGTTGTACGCAGAGTTTTTCAAGGGGGTGTGGTTCAACCAATGCATTCCTCTCACTGTAAACATTGAATTGGCTGCGTTTTTTTATGCGTTATTTCTGTTTTTAGGGACCCTTGCCCTGTTGGCAGCTTAACTTTTGAGCAGGGCAGCAGACTATGAACACCCCTCCATGAACACCCCTGTCAGGGTCAGTAAAATACATTTGGCTTGTAGGCATTGTTGAGTTCCCAAAATACAGAAATGACATCATCGTCATGCAAAGTACAAGGGATGACTCTGAACGCCTTTGCTTTGTGGATAACCTGATGTTTGTACATTTGCTTTTAGGGAATAGACAGCCAGAGGTAGAGGTTAGTATATTTTTTTACTTCGAATGTGTTGTGGGAGTGCACATTTTTCCCTGAAACTAAGGTGAAGTATCCCAGAAAAATGACGGGCTGTGATTAATAGCTTGTCATGTTGATTCTAGGGCATGTGGTATATTTGTCAGTCGTTCTAGGGCATATCAAGTAAAATAGGGTTATTTGGAATGGATGCGAATCATTCAGTGCTAATAGAACCTATTTTGAACTTTGTAAATCTAGGTGAAAAGGGCCTCGTTTTTTAAAGTAAATGAGTCGGGGGGGCTTTACTTACTTTTCTCTTTCTCACTCACATGCAGGCACTGCACGCCGAACGCACGGTTGCAGACACTTAACCTAGTCCAGTTTAAGCATCCCCTCCGACACTGAGCTGACCTGCGCTACTCCATATCCCTCTCAGCCTGTGATGTCTAACCCCTATCGCTCTCCTTTCCAGAGTGACCCCTGTCCCTTTGTGTACTGGGATGTTTGAAGGACATGCTTTGTGACATTTGTCATTTTAAGGGTTTGGCCCTGTCATGTCCTCCACCGTGAGGGCCCGGAGCCGAAAACTGTTACACAAGCCTTGCTCCCCTCCAGGTGATCCCGGGATCATCCCACTGTAACCAAATAGCAACATTGTCGTGTGTGCGTGTGTGTCTCTGTGTCCTTTGGCCTCACGAAACACAACACTAAGTCGTCTCCTAATGCTGTTATGGTGGTGCTGTGGATGACACAAACGGATTTTGGTCACACCGTACAAAGCTGCTTACAGAGAATCAAACTGATCTCATCCAACAAGCAGCCCGGAGACTTAAGAGATGATGAGGATGAGAAGGCGGTCAAAGTTGATGAGCTTACTTTATAACTGGCTTACTTGTATAAATGTCTCTGAACATGCTTCGAAAAGTCATCTGAAGAAATGTTTGATTTAGTTTATACTCTATACTTTGTGAGAGAGACCACTGAGCCTAATGGCAGCTGTAAAAATCTGTCACATCGAAAAAGCCTGTGTAACACAGTCCTTCTCTGCCAGTGCATGCTACAGTCAACATATTGTATACCTTAAAATACATCTTGTGTTATTAAAAAACACCTGTCAGGCACTTTGGTTGAAGAAGGGCTGGAATCAGTAAGAATGGGGAGGAAGGCTTTAGCTCAGACAGTAACTGATACAAGTAGCCAGCGGCCGGTTATCTCAGTTGATTAGAGCGTGGTGCTAATAACGCCAAGGTCGTGGGTTTGATTCACTAACTGGCCATGAGGTATATTTACGGACTACAAAACAAAAACCAGCCCCGTCGCATATCACGATACCTTGCTCCCAGACAGACTAAACAACTATTTTGCTCGCTTTGAGGACAATACAGTGCCACTGACACGGCCATCTACCAAAACCTGCGGGCTCTCCTTCACTGCAGCCAACGTGAGTAAAACATTTAAACGTGTTAACCCTCGCAGGGCTGCAGGCCCAGACAGCATCCCCGGCCGCTTCCGCAGAGCATGCGCAGACCAGCTGGCTGGTGTGTTTACAGACATATTCATTCAATCCTTATCCCAGTCTGCTGTACCCACATGCTTCAAGAGGGCCACCATTGTTCCTGTTCCCAAGAAAGCTAAGGTAACTGAGCTAAATGACTACCGCAATGTAGCACTCACTTCCGTCATCATGAAGTGCTTTGGGAGACTAGTCAAGGACCATATCACCTCCACCCTACCTGACATCCTAGACCCACTCCAATTTGCTTACCGCCCCAATAGCTCCACAGACGACGCAATCGCCTTCACACTGCACACTGCCCTAACCCATCTGGACAAGAGGAATACCTATGTAAGAATGCTTTTCATCGATTACAGCTCAGCATTTAACACCATAGTACCCTCCAAACTCATCATTAAGCTCGAGACCTTAGGTCTCGACCCCGCCCTGTGCAACTGGGTCCTGGACTTCCTGACGGGCCGCCCCCAGGTGGTGAGGGTAGGTAACAACATCTCCACCCCGCTGATCCTCAACACTGGGTCCCCACAAGGGTGCGTTCTTAGCCCTCTCCTGTACTCCCTGTTCACCCACGACTGTGTGGCCATGCACGCCTCCAACTCAATCATCAAGTTCGCAGACGACACTACAGTGGTAGGCTTGATTACCAACAACGACGAGACGGCCTACAGGGAGGAGGTGAGGGCCCTCGGAGTGTGGTGTCAGGAAAATAACCTCACACTCAATGTCAACAAAACAAAAGAGATGATCGTGGACTTCAGGAAACAGCACCCCCCTATCTACATTGACGGGACAGTAGTGGAGAGGGTGGAGAGTTTTAAGTTCCTCGGCATACACATCACGGACAAACTGAAATGGTCCACCCACACAGACAGCGCGGTGAAGAAGGCACAGCAGTGCCTCTTTAAACTCAGGAGGATGAAGAAATTCAGCTTGTCGCCAAAAACACTCACAAACCTTTACAGATGCGCAATCCAGAGCATCCTGTCGGGCTGTATCACCACCTGGTACGGCAGCTGCGCCGCTCATAACCGGAAGGCTCGCCAGAGGGTAGTGAGGTCTGCACAACACATCACTGGGTGCAAACTACCTGCCCTCCAGGACACCTACACCACCCGATGTCACAGGAAGGCCAAAAAGATCATCAAGGACAACAACCACCCGAGTCACTGCCTGTTCACCCCGCTATCATCCAGAAGGCGAGGTCTGTACAGGTGCATCAAAGCGGGGACTGAGAGACTGAAAAACAGCTTCTATCTCAAGGCCATCAGATATTCTGTATGGTCGGAACTAGAAGCACAAGCATTTCGCTACACTTGCATTAACATCTGCTAGCCTTGTGTATGTGACAAATAAATTTGATTTGATTTGAAGAAAAAGTATGTGAACCCTTTACCTGATTTCTGCATAAACTGGTCATCAAATTTGATCTGATCGTCATCTAAGTCACAACAATAGACCAACATAGTGTGCTTAAACTAAACACACAAATTGTAGAATTTTTCTTGTCTTTATTGAATACATAATTTAAACATTCACAGTGTAGGTTGGGAAAAGTATGTGAACCCCTAGGCTAATGCCTTCTCCAAAAGCTAATTGGAGTCAGGAGTCAGCTAACCTGGAGTCCAATCAATGAGACGAGATTGGAGATGTTGGTTAGAGCTGCCTTGCCCTATAAAAAACACTCATAAAAATTTTGTTTGCTATTCACACGAGGCATTGCCTGATGTGAACCATGCATCGAACAAAAGAGATCTCAGTAGACTGAATTGTTGACTTGCATAAAGCTGGAAAGGGTTACAAAATTATCTCTAAAAGCCTTGATGTTCATCAGTCCACGGTAAGACAAATTGTCTATAAAGGAAGAAAGTTCAGCACTTTTGCTACTCTTCCTAGAAGTGGCCGTCTTGCAAAGATGACTGCAAGAGCACAGTGCAGAATGCTCAATGAGGTTAAGAAGAATCGTATAGTGTTAGCTAAAGACATACAGAAGTCTCTTACACTAACATCTCTGTTGACGAGTCTACGATATGTAAAACACTAAACTAGAATGGTGTTCATGGGAGGACACCATGGAAGAAGCCACTGCTGTCCAAAACAAACATTGCTGCACATCTGAAGTTGGCGAAAGTGCACCTGGATGTTCCACAGCGCTACTGGCAAAATATTCTCAGGACAGATGAAACTACAGTTGAGTTGTTTGGAAGGAACACACAACACTATTTTTGAAACTTATATTTAACTCGGCAAGTCAGTTAAGAACAAATTCTTATTTACCATGACGGCCTAGGAACAGTGTGTTAAACTGCCTTGTTCAGGGGCAGAACGGAGGATTTTTACCTTGTCTGCTCTGGGATTCGATCTAGCAACCTTTAATTTACTGGCCCAACGCTCTAACCACTAGGCTACCTGCCACCCCACACTGTGTGTGGAGATAAAAAAGGCACAGCACACCAACATCAAAACCTCAACCCAACTGTAAATGATTGTGGAGGAAGCATCATGGTTCGGGGCTGCTTTGCTGCCTCAGGGCCTGGACAGCTTGCTGTCATCAACCGAAAAATGAATTCCCAAGTTTATCAAGACATTTTGCAGGAGAATGTTAGGTTATTAGGCTATCTGAAGCTCAACAGAAGTTGGGTGATGCAACAGGACAACAACCCAAAACATAGAAGTAAATCAACAACAGAATGGCTTCAACAGAAGGAAATACACCTTCTGGAGTTGCCCGGTCAGAGTCCTGACCTCAACCCAATTGAGATGCTGTGGCATGACCTCGAGAGCAGTTCACACCAGATAAATCAATCAGACTTCTCTTTCTCTGTTGCTTTTCAAACTATGGGAGAAAAACAGCATGTCCACTGTTTTACCTCTTCCATGATTCTGATTGCTCGACAGTCAGTAGCTATTTATTTAAATAAAAAGAGAAAAATGGTGTCTCGATAATCAATAGGCCATGTTTAAATATACATAGCTGATATTTGGGTTTCTGTCAAACCGGAAGACACAGACACTCCAAAAAATAAAGGCAACAGCATTATAGAAACGAGAACAGTGAAAAATCAATGTTTAGCCCTTTTGGATCCACCGTGTCTAAGAAGTACTGCCAGAATGCCTATCTTTGTTTTACTTTCTATATAATATCACCTCTTGGTGAAATGTGGACGTGTTTTATGGCTACAAAGCGCAGGGAGGAAGTTGAGCCTTTTCTTTGGCACAGATGATGTGGCGCGCAATAGCATAGTCCGTGTTTTTGTTTCGAATAGCAACCTTATGTTCTGCAATGCGAAGTTTCAATGCCCGTTTAGTTTCACCAATATAAGCAGCCCCCCAGAGAAGCATTTGAGCATTTACAGTATATGACGTTTGTGGTGCTACAATTAATGAAGCTTTGGATTTTGTATTCTTTACCTGTTCTTGTGTGGTTAAAAATGTTCGTATTGGTCCTACTGTCATAATGTACACCGTGGCCACACTTAATTACAATAACACATTTAGGGTAACAATTCAGTGTTTTAATTACTGTGTAATTACTCTCGTAAGTACTGTGTAACAACTACTGTAATTTTCACATACAGCCGTAACCATAACCTGAGCTCTAACCCTTACCCTACCTAGTGTAACGAGTGATTACAATACTTCTTACACTGTACTGTACAAGAATAATTACAAATTAAAAAGTACACAGTAAAGTGACCCAGTTTATTCCTATTTTAAGAACATGATACCTACCCCTACACGCAGAGCTGAGTAAGAGAGAACCACACATGGCAATACACAGTCTGCATTGAGGAATAATGCTTGTCATGTCTACCCCCGCTCTCTTTCTCCGGTGCTCGATGTCGCCGGTCTACTACAATGGAAACAGCAGTTAATCAGGACATCTCCCAGATGGTCAGTGAACAGGACACCGATTTCGTCAACTCCACGACCAGCTGGTACAACTGAGGACAGCTATGGATTAGGTCCTTTGCATTCTTCAAGTCGACCCAGAGTGTCGACCCAGAGCACCCCAGCCCATCCAACAGTCCGCCCAGGTCAGCGATGCCCGTTTGTCCCTCCCGGGCAAATATGACAGGTCTCCATCCAAATGCAGTGGCTTCCTACTCCAGAGCTCCCTCTATTTCACTCAGATGGGAGCCCCCACCACCGAGAGGTCCCTGCTGACTGGACGGTCGTTGGACTGGGAGAGAGAAGAGGAGGAGCTGGGTTCCTATGAGGGGTTCATGGCCCTGTTCAGGGGGGTCTTCAACCATCCACCGGAGGGCAGAGAGGTGGGTGAGTGCCTACTCCACCTTCGGCCAGCGGCAGCATCCAGCGGATGGAATGAGCCGGCGCTCTGCACCCTATTCAGAAGATCATTGATCGTTCTGAGTCAGAGCCTGAACCCATGGAGGTAGGGGCCACACGCCTCCCCGCGGCTGAGCGACGCCGTCGGAGTCAGTTGGGGCTCTGCCCCTATTGTGGCCAGGAGGGGCACCAGCTTCAACATTGTCCGGTACGTCCCAACCAACCGTGAATCCACGAAAGCAGAGGGACGGCCCCGTGATCATCTGTCTCCTGGGTTGGGAGGGGGGTTGTGAACTGTCACGTCTATTCCCGCTCCCCCTCTCCGGTGTCGGTCCTGGCAACCCATTGTTACGCAGACCTGACAACCCTCATTACGCACACCTGCGCCCCATCATGAGGCACACCTGGACTCCATCACTTCCCTGGTTACTCCCCCTTTATCTAGCACTCCCTACCATCACTCTTCAGGCAGTATTGATTATGTTTCCTTGTCAGTTTATCTTGTTTTGTGTCGTGCTACGTTCATTATTATTAAACTCACTAACTGCACCTGCATCCTGACTCCCTGCGTCGACGTTACAGCTTGCCTATCTGTAACTTCCAAGTATCACATTGTGTACATAGGGTTAGCTCATGCACTGCATCCCTTGACAGAAGGCAGATTTTGGGAGTGTGCCTCAATGGAGAGTCGATAGGGAATGTAGTTGGACGTGTTAATTGAGGCCATAATAAAATGAAATAGAAACATTTTAACATTAACCTCACGGTAAAGTTTCATTTGAATGTTTCAGGCCTGTCCTATTAAATGATGGTAAACACACCTGGGAATTGTGGGAAAGCCAAGCAGCTGCAGAACAAGCCAAACCCCCGTGTTTAAAAGCCTATTAGTAAGTTTGTGACGTTTTCCCCATTGCCAAGTGAGGCTTTTGTGAAATGAAACTAGTACGTCTTTTGTGTCTGGGGTAACAAGACACTGAGTACATAAAGACACAAAACAAAGCCCACAGATTATCCCTCATTTCAACAGCACGACTACTGACTCCTTCCAAAACTATTGACGAAAACAAAGACACAAATATCCCCTCAAATAACAGACAGAGTACACTGTGGAGAAAACACAGATTTTCTTGTTAGACTGATTCTGATTCATGCCACTTGAATGTATGTGTGTACTTGTAGAAATAACAGTCGAGGACAGGTAAGGTCTAAGGCTTAGACTAAGTAGATGTAACCAGGGAGAACATCATGCTGGTCTGTTCGCCCTTGAGCCAACACCCCTTTTGAAATCAACGAACAATATGTGTTCTATTAATCCTAAACCCAACAGCTGTAAACAAACATTTATTTGAGATATAATGCACGTCAGTCTGTGGCATGTGGTGTTTTATTAATGGATGCTTGAGGATTCACTAAACCTGTTTCCTGACAGACGGTTAAAAAACATTTGTTATGTGAAAACCCTAAGAACATATGGGCGGATTTAGGCAGGAATTTTACAGCCCAGTAGACAATAGCTCACCTCCACCCCTCCTATTCGACATCACTCATTACCTTTGTATGTGGACTTAAAAACCATTATCCTAACATATTTCGTATTGTTCTAAGTTGTTGTACATTTTACAATGGGCAAAGTTTATCATGGATCAAAGCTATGGTCTAGAAATGACTCCCTCAGCAGGTAAATCTACTTCCTCTCGTCCTCCCACCGTGACTTTGCAGGACTTTAAATGTCTTTAGGCCAAAGCACCAATCCATCGATCTAGTCTAGCATCTCTCATATTACATTTAGGAAAACACCTATTCAGTTTGATCTATTCAAAGGATTATGCTTGTTTTCCCTAGTAATGTTTAGTGTTTAGCGCATCACATACTGTAGGTAGTTCGTACCATTGACGTTCATTTGAGAGTCAGTACCTGACTTTGTCTCTAGTCTCCTCCACACACAGTAGTCATTGACAAGTGGTGTTTACCTCTCTCCTGCTTTACCAGCCTGCTCAAGTACTGCCAGGGTCCAAGGAGTAGGAGTGGAGAGTGCTGGATGAGAGTGCTTCGTAGGAGGACACATTTGCAGCTAACGGCGCCTAGCAAACGTCCATCCATGCAGCCCTCTCTCTTTCTTCCAACAATGTTGGATAATGAAGATTTTCTTCCATGTTACATCTAGGAAATGAGAATTTGTTCCTAGTTAAATATAAATAAATACAATTAAATACAAATGTAGTTCAAGTAACAGTCACTCTTAATCACATAATCAACACAACATTGCTGCATTATCAACACAGTTATGAATGCTTATAGCAAGGCTTATAATGGCCTTCACCACCTAGGGGCCAGGCACTAGGTGCATATATTGCCATGTGTTTATAAATGCAGTTTAAACAGCCACAAGCAATTACGGCTGCTTATAGCAAGCCTAATAATGCATGGCGGTGTGTTAGAAGATGCTATTAATGCATTCATAATACATGATTACACCGATGGCTTGATTTCACAGAAATTATTACCACAGAAAGTGCCCCTTGTGAGAACACAGTGTGCATACCAGGTCGAGAAATGCCAGAAGAGAAGCACTCAGCCAAGAAAACATAATAAACCTGAAGAAGACCATATGAGCAGATTTTGTTAGATTGGCTATGCATATTAATCCTGGTTAAACTAGACTAAACGTACCACTGTGAGCACAGCATTCAGTCTGGTTTAACCAGGCTAAGCATATAAGCAGCAGGCTTATTAATCCTCATGCAAGACCAGCCAGGAGGGAATTGAGCTGGACTTGGACAAGGCGAGGCGCTGCTGCCAGTAACCTGTCCTGCCCTGTAATAAATAGCTGTGAGCATATGGCAAGATGCGTGCACTCACCCACTTTGATAGGGTGCCAACTCATTTCGTTGGGTATTTTTTTTTATTGTTGGCTTATCTGCTTGGCCCTTGTTTAACACTATTCATCAGCAATGAAAACAAGCTACATTTATACTCGGATTGCAGGGCTGAGCAACAAAAGACAACACACGTTTTTTCTTATTTGTTTTGGCTTTTAGCTTTGTTTTGTGTTCTCGTTCGATAGCCACTTTTTGGGAAGAGACACAAATCCAACTGCAGGATGGCCCAGCTTTGAAGAGTTGATTTATTAAAAGGATGTGATGTGAAAGTGTCACTACAAACTAACACTTGTCGCCCTATGTGAATACATTCCCCTTTATTGGCAGCAGGGCTGAAAATGGACAGCTTTCCAATTTGTCAATTTAATTTTAATTAATTTTCTAAACTGACTTTGTTTCAAGTGGAATCGATCCAAACTCTGCAACAGTATGTTCCAAGAGAGAGAGAGAGTTCTGTTGTTAAATGTTGTGTTCAGATTTGGGGATTTTCCAATTCCAATTGACCACCTATTGGTTTGGAATTATTTGGAAAATTCCCATAAGTAACTTAATTTTAGGTCTTGAAATTGAAATTGAACTGGATCACTTTATACACAGAATGGAACATTTTATTTTGCTCTCTGGCGCAAACAGACATAAAAACACACTAATTACACACATTGAGCATTTACATGTCAGTTCATCAGAAACTTATTTAGGATTTTCACTGAGCTGGGGATGAAGGATTTCTTTCTTCCGTTCCTCCGTGCGAGGAATGGACGGCAGTATTTGGAAGGATGCGTAGAGTGGGTGGGTGTGGTCGTTGAAGACCTGGAGTGCTGTCCTTGTTATGCTCTGTGTGCACAGTTCCTGGAGGTAATGCTGTTTATTGACAACTATTTTGCTGGCCTGATTGACAACTTGTGCCAGTTTACTCCTGTTCCTGATCGAGAGGTTCCCATACCAGGAGGAGATGTTAAAAGTGAGAACACTCTCAATTAGGGATCTGTACACCATGGTCAGGGTGTGTTTGCTTTCATTTAAACTTTGAAGCTTTCTTGAAGAGGAGGTCAGTGTTTTCCTAGAAGTTAGGCTTGTGGTCTAAAATTGTCCTTTCATATGAGAGAGAGAGAGAGAGAGAGATGATTTTTCAGAGAAGATCCAGATCTCAGGGAATTATTAGACCAAAGTTCTCAATTGGTACAAAATAAATAGAGTACTGCACACACTACAATTACTTAGGTTTGAAAATAAGCTGAACTGGACACCTCAATGAGGCAGTGAATGCACTGAGAGAGAAAGCACGCAGGGCATTCTACGCCATTAAAAAACAAATTCAAATTGAAATACCTATTAAAATTTGGCTAAAACTAATTGAATGTGTCATTGAAGCAATTGCACTTTATGGCATCGAGGTATGGGGTACACTTGCAGAACAAGATTTCATCAAATGGGACAAAAAAACCATTGAAACCCTGCATGCAGAGTTCTGTAAGATTCTCCTACATGTCTAGAGGAAAACTACAAACAATGCATGCAGGGCAGAATTAGGCCAATATCCACTAATAATAAAAACTCAAAAAAGAGCAATTACGTTTTGGTAACATTTAAAATACAGTTACCAATCCCTGCAATGCCAAGAGCTGAGCAAAGAAAAGAGTCCCCTCATCCAGCTGATCCTGGGGCTGAGTTCACAAACTTGTTCTACTAACACACTGAAGCCTCAGGACCAGAACATCCAATAAATCAGAATAAACCAAATTACAACACAGTCAAAACAAAACTACATTGTTTATTGGGAAACACAAGCACAAAGCAAAATGCAGTGCTATCTGGCCCTAAATCGACAGTACACCGTGGCTAACTATTTGACAATGGTTACTGATCAAAACCTTAGAAAAACCTTGACAAAATATAGGCTCAGTGAGCACAGCCTTGCCATTGAGAAGGGTAGACACAGGAAAACCTGGCTCCCTGTAGAGGAAAGAGAGTAGGCTACCCGTCCTGTTGGGGGAGGACGCAGAGAGCTGTGGGTTGGCAGCGTGCTAGATTGCTGCCTGCCATAAATTGAGGGACCGTGTCTGACAGACCAATCAACCTGCACATGTCCTCTACTGAATGCTCATTGTTATTGTTCAATGTATGGTTATTTTGACCCTTGGTTATTGTTGTCCCGTTCACAATTTTGATTCTTATTATTTTCATATTCTAAATATCCAAAGTAAGCTTTGGCAATATGTACATTGAGAGAGAGAGAGAGAGAGAGAGAGAGAGAGAGAGAGAGAGAGAGAGAGAGAGAGAGAGAGAGAGAGAGAGAGAGAGAGAGACATATTTCTTTAGATTTAGTAACATTGAGGTCAAGGAAGCTATTGTCAAACCATGTTATGAGGCTGTCAATGAATTGGGACAAGCTTAAGCTGGATTTTCCACCAGGCAAGCTACCAGAGCCATGTTGTTCGCATATTTGATGAGGGTGAGGTCACTGTCGTTGTATGCAATTTCATTTGTGTATACAGTATATCCTGTGTTTAGGACAAGGTGGTCAGATAGGGTGCCTTTAACATTGAATTTCTGGGGTTGCTCCAACAGGAGCTCCCAGATCCACAGCACCAGGCCCGAGTTGACATTTAAAGTATTCATATCCTTTGACTTACTCCACATCTTATTGTGTCACAGCCTGAATTCAAAATTGATGGCATTTTTTTGTGTAAATTTATAGAAAAATACAGAAATATCTTATTTACACCCTTGAGTCTATACATATTAAAATCACCTTTGTCAGCGATTAAAGCTGTGAGTCTTTCTGGTTACATCTCTAAAAGCTTTGCATACCTGGATTGTACAACATTTGCATAATTATTTTATTTATTCTTCAAGCTCTGTCAAGTTGGTTGTTGATCATCACAGGACAGCCATTTTCAAGTCTTGCCCTAGATTTTCAAGCCAATTTAAGTCAAAACTGTAACTAGGCTACTCAGGAACATTTTATGTCGTCTTGGTAAGCAACTCCATTGTAAATTTGGCCTTGTGTTTTAGACTATTGTCCTGCTGAAAGGTGAATTTGTCTACCAGTGTCTATTGGAAAGCAGACTGAACCCGGTCTCCTTAAGGATTTTCTAGCTGTTTAAATGTCACCATTCACCCCATGGTGAAATCCCTGTGCAGTTTCCTTCCTCTCCGGCAACAGAGTTAGGAAGGACGCCTGTATCTTTGTAATGACTGGGTGTATTAATGAATAACTTCACCATGCTCGAAGGGATATTCAATGTCTACTTTTTTTTACCCACTACCAATAGGTGCCCTTATTTTTCAGGCATTGGAAAACCTCGCTGGTCTTTGTGGTTGAATCTGGAATGGCGCCGGAGGAGATGGCCACCTTTTTACAGTCTCCTTGTCACGTCCTGACCTTAGTTCCTTTTTTATGTCTGTGTTTTAGTTAGGGCGTGAGTTGGGGTGGGCATTCTATGTTTTGTGTTCTATGTTTTCCATTTCTATGTCTTTGGCCTGGTATAATTCCCAATCAGAGGCAGCTGGCCATCGTTGTCTCTGATTGAGAACCATACTTGGGCAGCCTGTTTTTCCCACTTGAGTTGTGGGTAGTTGTTTTCTGTCTCTGTGTCTCTCCCAGACAGGACTGTTTCGGTTGTTCTTTTGTTTACTTTGTGTTTCAGTGTTCAGTTATCGAATAAATCTAACATGGACACTTACCACGCTGCATCTTGGTCCTCTCCTTCCAACAGCCGTTACACTCCTAACCAATTATGCTATTATGTGTTTTTTGCAATATTTGTAAATTATTTTGTACGTAATGTTTCTGCAACCGTATCTTATGGAAGAAAAGAGCTTCTGGATATCAGGACAGCGATCACTCACCTCGGATTAGACAAAGATTTCTTCAACAACAACAACAACCAGGACTCAAACGATATTCTCCAAACATCCCACAGAGCAGACATACCAATTATTTGAAAAAGGAAGCTACGCAGAGGACGAAGAGCCGGATGCCTCGTCTGGACCCGCAGAAGACAACTAGGAAAGCTGCTGTTACCGTCAATATTACTCGCCAACGTGCAATCATTGGACAATAAACTAGACGAGGTAAGATCACGAATATCCTACCAACGGGACATCAAAAACTGTAACATCCTATGTTTCACGGAATCGTGGCTGAATGACGACATGGATATTCAGCTAGCGGGATACATGCTCCACCGGTAGGATAGAACAGCACACTCCGGTAAGACGAGGGGGGACGGTCTGTGCATATTTGTAAACAACAGTTGGTGCACGCAATCAAAGGAAGCCTCTAGATTTTGCTCGCCTGAAGTAGAGTATATTGTGATAAACTGCAGGCCACACTACTTGCCTAGATTTCTCAGCTATACTTTTCGTGGCTGTTTATTTACCACCACAGACAGATGCTGGCACGAAGACTGCACTCAGTCAGCTGTATAAGGAAATAAGCCCACCCAGAGGTGGCGCTCCTAGTGGCAGGAGACTTTAATGCAGGGAAACTTCAATCAGTTCTACCAAATCTCTATCAACATGTTAAATGTGCAACCAGAGGGAAAGAAATTCTAGATCACCTGTACTCCACACACAGAGACGCGTACAAAGCTCTCCCTCGCCCTCCATTTGGTAAATCTGACTACAACTCTATCCTCCTGATTCCTGCTTACAAGCCAAAATTAGAGCAGGAAGCACCAGTGACTCGGTCTTTTAAAAAATGGTCAGATGAAGCAGATGCTAAACTACAGGACTGCTTTGCTATCACAGGCTGGAACATGTTCCGGGATTCTTCCAATGACATTGAGGAATACACCACATCAGTCACTGGCTTTATCAATAAGTGCATTTAGGACGTTGTCCCCACAGTGACTGTACGTACATACCCCAACCAGAAGCCATGGATTACAGGCAACATTCGCACTGAGCTAAAGGGTAGAGTTGCCGCTTTCAAGGTGTGGGACTCTAACCCGGAAGCTTACAAGAAATACTGCTATGCCCTGCGACGAACCATCAAACAGGCAAAGCGTCAATACAGGGCTAAGATTGAAACAGGTCAACATACACAAGGCTGCGGGGCCAGATGGATTACCAGGACGTGTGCTCCGGGCATGTGCTGACCAACTGGGAGGTGTCTTCACTGACATTTTCAACATGTCCCTGATTGAATCTGTAATACCAATATGCTTCAAGCAGACCACTATAGTCCCTGTGCCCAAGAACACAAAGGCAACCTGCCTAAATGACTACAGACCCATAGCACTCACGGCCGTAACCATGAAGTGCTTTGAAAGGCTGGTAATGGCTCACATCAACACCATTATCCCAGAAACCCTAGACCCACTCCAATTTGCATACCGCCCAAACAGATCCACAGATGATGCAATCTCTATTGCACTCCACACTGCCCTTTCCCACCTGGACAAAAGGAACACCTATGTGAGAATACTGTTCATTGACTACAGCTCAGCATTCAACACCATAGTACCCTCAAAGCTCATCACCAAGCTAAGGATCCTGCGACTAAACACTTCCCTCTGCAACTGGATCCTGGACTTCCTGACAGGCCGCGCCCAGGTGGTGAGGGTAGGTAGCAACACATCTGCCACGCTGATCCTCAATACTGGAGCTCCCCAGGGGTGCGTGCTCAGTCCCCTCCTGTACTCCCTGTTCACCCACGACTGCATGGCCAGGCACGACTCCAACACCATCATTAAGTTTGCTGACGACACAACAGTGGCCTGATCAACAACAACAACGAGACAGCCTATAGGGAGGAGGTCAGAGACCTGGCCGGGTGGTGCAAGAATAACAACCTATCCCTCAACGTAACAAAGACGGAGATGACTGTGTACTACAGGAAAAGGAGCACCGAGCACGTCCCCATTCTCATCGACAGGGCTGTAGTGGAGCAGGTTGAGAGCTTCAAATTCCTTGGTGTCCACATCAACAACAAACTAGATTGGTCCAAACACACCAAGACAGTCATGAAGAGGGCACGACAAAGCCTATTCCCCCTCAGGAAACTAAAAAGATTTGGCATGGGTCCTGAGATGCTCAAAAGGTTATACAGCTGCAACATCAAGAGCATCCTGACCGGTTGCATTACTGCCTGGTACGGCAATTGCTCGGCCTCCGACCGCAAGGCACTTCAGAGGGTAGTGCGTACGGCCCAGTATATCACTGGGGCAAAGCTGCCTGCCATCCAGGACCTCTACACCAGGCGGTGTCAGAGGAAGGCCCTAAAAATTGTCAAAGACGCCAGCCCCCCCAGTCATAGACTGTTCTCTCTACTACCGCATGGCTAGCGGTACCGGAGTTCCATGTCTAGAACAAAAAGGCTTCTCAACAGTTTTTACCCCTAAGCCATAAGACTCCTGAACAGGTAACCAAATGTTTACCTGGACTATATGCATAGTCACTTTAACTATACAGTCATGTACATACTACCTCAATAAACCTGACTAACAGGTGTCTGTATATAGCCTTGCTACTCTCTTTTCAAATGTATTTTTAGTGTTGTCTTATTTCTTTACTTACCTACACATACACACACACACCTTTTTTTCTCGCACCATTGGTTAGTAAGTAAGTAAGCATTTCACTGTAAGGTCTACTACACCTGTTGTATTTGGTGCACGTGACAAATAAACTTTGATTTGGAACAATTGGGTAAAACATGTCCCACTTGTGAATCAAATTCGTTCAGGAGCTTCCCCTTTAGGTCGTCTGGTCCTGGAGCTTTGAGTGGGTTGACCCATCGGAATGCAGAGGTAAAATGTCTCTCCTCTATTGTCACATTGCCTGGGACCATTCCTTCACAGATACTGTGGCACTCCTCACTGTAATCATGCTTGTCAAATCTGAAATAAAATGCTCGGCCCATAGAGACGGACCCCAATGTTTCTGTCCGATAGCTCATTCAAGGAACCCGTAGCAAAAGTGGATTGATGGACACTGACTTGCTAGTTGACTTTTGTACATTTGCAATATGTTTAAACGGAGAGGGACCATCAACAAAATGGCATTCCGAAATCAACACTAAAAATGGCATCACCATAGTCTCCAGACTGTGCCGAGTTCAACGAGACGCCCCGTTTGACCGTAGCTCGCTCTGAGTGCAGCGACCTTGATAAAAAGAAGGCCCAAAATGAAGCCTGGCCCTCAATGTCATTTGCTTTTGGGTGACAGTGAGAGAACCGTTAGGGTGAGAAGCACAATTCGACCTCAGGTACGTACCTGAGGTCCTCCCGATCTGTGCAACCCTAACCTTGACCGTGTGGCATTAACCCTTAACAGTTAAAAGGTGTTTACATCAAACAGTTTGCATTGACTTCTCTCCCCATAGGAATACATTGCCTGCACCCCTAAATTCAACCTGAAGCCTATGTGGGTTATGAATGCCGTATGAACCTGTCTCCGATGACAGTCCATCAGGCCACTATGAGGTCTACCTGTGTCGATTCTAAGCTTCCTGGACCAACCGGAAGTGGTTAAAATCACCCTAAAAGTGTATATCCATACCCTACCTGCAGTTTGATAGAAATAGTGCATTCAACCCTGTGTAAATCAGTCAGTTCTTAACGTAAAGACTTAAAACTCAGGATTCTGTAAAAGCATACCCCAATGAGGATATGTGTTTAATTATAGCTTCCTGTACCAACCATAATTGGTGTCACAGGGGATGTTTCGAAGGGTTAAAAAAAGTCAGATCTTTCCAAAATTTCATATGTGTGATTAGGCAACCCCCATGAACTGTAAATCAATCATTTTCCCATAAGATTTCAAAGAAAATCTAAATCACACACACACACAGCTTGGAAGGAGGGACATATTGGGGTACGTAGAGACATACACTGCCCGCATTAGTTAACCTTGTTCGAACTATTAAAGAACCGTCAGACCTAGAGTTCTGAAACTTTAGAATCCTGTTCTAGACCTCAGGTTGATAGTGCGTGGTGAGTTACGTGGCTCTAGACGTTTCTCGGACAGAGAAACAGCCTCGTACATTTGCAATAACTTCAATTCATTTTTGCATCACGAAAATGACGACATTTAGTCGCAAAAATAGGTGCATTGCGACCGCCTCGGCCCATATAGATGGACCCCAACGTTTCTGTCCGATTACTCATTCAAGGACCCCGTAGCAAGGCATGGAAAAAAGGGGATTTTCTGTACCAATTAGGGTCTTGCTCGGGCACCAAATGACCTATCGAGACGAAACTTGGGATTCAGGGTCGCCTCAGCTAGGCCTACACATAACATTAGAACTGGACCCGCCGCTAGAACGTAACTACGTGTTTTACGTTTTTATTATGGTTTGAACAGAAGGCGTTGTGAATTTTGGGCCAGCTCTGTAGTATGTGATAGTTGGCTACTAAACGAGTTGGAAAAAGTGGGTTTGGTGTCAGTTTGTATCAGTTTGGTGTCAGAATGATATCTAATTGACTGATGGACAGTGACTTGCTGGTGACTATTGTCCATTTGCAATATGTTTAAACAGTGAGGTACCATCACCAAAGTGACATTCTGAAATCAACCCTAACGAGCGATGGAAAGGAACAACTATCACTGCCCGGCCATCCTGTGTTCATCAGGCCAGTCAATTTTGCATTTCTGCAGGATTTTTGAGCATGACAAATTCGTGATGGTAAATGCCCATTGAAACATATTGCAAATGCACGTGCATTTGCATAATGATTCAACCGTGAAAAAAACATCACCAAATGGACATGATGAAATCAGTACAACGAGCGATGGAAAGGAGCAACTATCATTGCCCGGCCATCCTGTGTTCATCAGGCCAGTCAATTTTGCATCTCTGCAGGATTTTTGAGCACATCAAATTTCTTTTGGCATTTGGCCAAAGAAAAAGTGACTTTTGACTTCTTTGAAATCATATTGCAAATGGACAAAACATATGCCTTATGCACAAGTTTAAAAAAAATGATAATAAAAGTTGACAAAAGAATAGTTTGAGCAAAGTATAGTTTCACTTTTGAGCATGCCAAATTCGTGATGGTAAATGCCCATTGAAACATATTGTAAATGCACGTGCACTTGCAATATGATTCAACAGTGAAAAAACATCACCAAATTGACATGATGAAGTCAACACAACGAGCGATGGAAAGGAGCAACTATCACTGCCTGACCATCCTGTGTTCATCAGGCCAGTCAATTTTGCATTTCTGCAGGATTTTTGAGCATGAGAAATTCGTGATGGTAAATGCCCATTGAAACATATTGTAAATGCACGTGCACTTGCAATATGATTCAACAGTGAAAAAAACATCACCAAATGGACATGATGAAATCAACATAACAAGCGATGGAAAGGAACAACTATCACTGCCCGGCCATCCCGAGTTCATCAGGCCTGTCAATTTTGCATTTCTGCAGGATTTTTGAGCATGTCAAATTCGTGATGGTACATGGCAAATGGACATAACATCCTGATTTGGCATTTTCAAATCTTTCATATTGCATTTGGACATTTCTTATGGCATTTGGCCCCAAAAAAGTGACTTTTGACTTCCTATGAAATCCTATTACAAATGGACAAAACATATGCCTTATGCACAAGTTAAAAAAAAATCTAAATCATGATACTAAAAGTTGACAAAAGTATATTCTACAGTTCTTACACACGATTAATTGACAAAAAAACGAAAGAATTTCGACAAACGGTCCAGAAAGCACTTTTTTAAGGGGTGATACATTTTTGGAAAAAAATACTTTTGACTTCCTATGAAATCATATTGCAAATGGACAAAACATGTGCCTTATGCACAAGTTTAAAAAAAAATGTTTTTAAATGATGATAATAAAATATGAGTAAAGTATGTTGATACAGTTCCTATACATGTGTAATTGACACAAAAATAGAAATAATTTTGAAAAACGGTCCAGAAAGCACTTTTTTAAGGGTGTGTGAAGTTTTTTCAAAATGTCTGCTATTTTTGACTTTTGACTTTTGACTTCCTATGAAATCATATTGCAAATGGACAAAACATATGCCTTATGCACAAGTAAAATAAATAAATAATAATAATGATAATAAAATTGGACAAAAGTATATTCATACAGTTCTTACACGTGTAATTGACAAAAAAAATCGAAAGAATTTCAAAAAACGGTCCAGAAAGCACTTTTTTAAGAGGTTGCTAGGTTTTAGATTTTTTGTTCACTTTTTCAAAATGTTACTTTTGGATGTTAACTTGTGTTGCATTTGCAATATGAAAAACCACGGTGGAGCGCACTCGCCACCTGTTGGATTTTTAAAGTGTTACACCTGGCATTTGCCATATGGCATTTGCAATCAACTTTGAACGAAACAACGCCGAATTGAGTGGTATTGGACACCGTGTATATGGTTTGTCCAGTGCCAATGACTTCCCATTCATTTTTGTCCATTTCAGGGGGGTGTTCCCTTACCTGAACTGAACTCAGCATATGTTTTTTTGGACCACTAGGGGGAATGACCAGATTACTTTCTTGGAACCCCCTAAGAAACCCCCCTTCTGACTTCATCAGAAGTCTCACAGATCACATTTTTTAATCCCCATTGACGTTTCAAGTGTGTTTTATATGTGTGACCGACTGTCTATTGAGCCCAGGTTTTTAGGTAAGGTTACTTGTCATTTGATGAGTGTTATGTTCATCCTTAGGCTTACAGTATTCTCCACTTCACATTGTCTACCAAGTCTCTTCTATTCCTTTTGAATCAGTTATTCAGTTTGCCGCAGATCATTTATAAACATGAAACTCTCAGAACTTCGGCTTCCTCATTGCCTGTATGTCTTCATGAATATTTGCATGCATTTGCATTGAGGGAAAGTAGCATATGTTGAAAGAAATATGGAAGAACTGTAGGGGTGCATAAAAGCACAAATGGCTTTGGCTTTCAATATCTTGACAAGAAAGAGTATGAGTGACTTCACATAAAAATGAAATGAGAGCACTAAAAGCTTCTCCTTGCTTTGTTTTTACATAGGCCTAACACTTCCATACAAAAGAACACACAGCTTCCACGTTCCATTATTTTCCAAAGAATGTTGTTTATCCTTTACTTGTACCAAAGATGTTTCTAACTAACCCAATATAGACCACACCCTGTCGTTTCCAATAGGAACAAATTAGTCATAATCGGCAGAACAAGAAAGGATAGGGGCAGAGCCAAGCACAAGCTAGTAAGATCCTATTGGCGCATTCTAGCATGTATTTGCATTTTTCCATTAGGGAACACCTACTCTGAAGTGCGAGTGTGCAGTAACTCGCTTTGCCCTTGTACTCCTTCTAAACAGTGCAATTTTTGGAAACTTTGGCACGGGTAAATTATACAAAACTTAGTCCACTCTGTTTGTAACAGATTCTAGTTTTGGGAACAGAAACATTTATTGAGATCAAATGTTTCATCGATGAGAACATTTGCAGATGGTTGGCCAAAATCATCTCGTTCCATCTTCTTCCACTTCCGGCCACTGGGCTTCCTCTCACCACCATATTAAGTGGTGAGTAGAAACGCGGCTGCTTCACATTACACATCCGGTGTATTATCTGTCTCATTGTTCTATCTGTGCTTTTACTACGGGTGGGTCTAATCCTGTATGCTGATTGGTTAAAACCACATTCCAGTCGGTGTCTATTCCACAAGTTACCACCGGCTAAATGTATGAAGTTAAAATGCCTATTTACTCTGTTCCATCTGATTGCGCAATCCACTGTCTCATCAGCACAGCCAAGCAATTTATAAACTTAATCTCCACTATGAAAATAATCTAGACATTCTCACATTTCTTTTAGACTACCATTTAGTTTTCAACAGCAGGGATTTGTATAAACCTTGCTGTCTGTCTCTGACATTTGCAACATTATTTCAACATTCAAATCCGATCTCCAGCTGTCCCGTAGTAATGAACGGGAGTCGGGACGAGATGGACAGGTAGCGTTTCTCAGCTGGTATCATTTTTATGGTATGTACAAAGAAATGTCAATTGTGAAACGAAGTGCAGCTAGTTTGCAGTCTTTCCAGCTTCAATTTGAAATAATTGTGCTAGCTGTGTTGTTAGCTCCTCCGAGTGAGCACATTTTCTATGCCAGGCGAAATCGTTCCTCGTTAGCTCATTGTTATGTATGTATCCAAATAAATGTCACTAGAAAACAGCTTAAACAAATGCAAATGCAGCAACTTTGCTGTTATTCTGGCTGCATCCGGGCTGCAGTGAGGATGCTTTAGTCCAGGTCTGGGAGGAGATCCCTCAGGAGACCATCCGCCACCTCATCAGGAGCATGCCCAGGCGTTGTAGGGAGGTCATACAGGCATGTGGAGGCCACACACACTACTGAGCCTCATTTTTAATTGTTTTAAGGACATTACATCAAAGTTGGATCAGCCTGTAGTGTGGTTTTCCACTTTAATTTTGAGTGTGACTCCAAATCCAGACCTCCATTGGTGATAAATTTGATTTCCATTGATCATTTTTGTGTGATTTTGTTGTCAGCACATTCAACTATGTAAAGAAAAAAGTATTTAATAAGAATATTTCATTCATTCAGATCTAGGATGTGTTATTTTAGTGTTCCCTTTATTTTTTTGAGCAGTGTAGGTATTTCAACGTCAGAGCTTTAGCTGGTGGTAACTTGTGGAATAGAAACTGGCTGGAAGGAGGTTTTAACCCATCAGCATCCAGGATTAAACCCACCCGTTGCATAATTCCCTATAACTCAAAGTATATCAGCACGGTGGAATTCAATACTATAGTTCTTACTTCAGCTGCTTTTGAAAGCAAAAGTCGAAAGGAATTGTTGAATTTCATCTTTTTTTTAATAGCAAGCTAGGACTGATGGTTTGGTTAGCTAAACTAGCGAGTCTGTTTGTTTGGTTACCAAGGCAACTACTGTCGCGATATAGTAAACTTGCTACCTACTTCCGTTTATGTTGAACACATTTCTACCTGGAAATGAATACATGTATTTGTGACAAATGTGTTAAATTATAGCCATGGTATAAAAGGGACAATCAACTTGGGGCTCTATGCGTTCTCTGGAAAATAATACAACTTCGTGGAAGGTAGGGTTCCACTCCACTAGCGCCTTGTGGAACACACATTCCACGTCGTTCATTATTTTTCATAGAATGCATAGCCCCTTGTTGATTATACCGTACATAGTGAATTAATATTGCATTACACACATGGCAGTTAATATAAAGTGTTACCTTGCATTTGACTATTTCAACATGAATCATAAACAGTATGCGACAGGCCCATTTAATGGCATTTGGAAGCAGCATCTGCTGAAGCCAGAGGTGATGAGGCTTATGTACCCAAACGTGAAAGTGTGGCTTTTGGGAAAACTTTTCCATCTGTCTGAATGAATTTGACATACCGTGTCCTTGAAAAGGCATCATACCACTTGGAGTGCTGTACTAATGTTTGAGTCGAGTGGACTATGTTGGAAAAACTTACAGGTGAGTTAGGACATAGTGGTGTCATCATTTTGGTCTGAGTGTCATTTGTTTGGCGGACATTCATAGAAGCAGTTGGACATTCTAAAGCGACATTGTTTTTTGACACCATTTTGACTTTGTTGTTGCCAAAAGGTTTTCTTTCATCCTCCATCCTCCTTACTATTAAAATTGTCTTGGCCAACAGGATGGAAGTCAATTTAATGATAGGAATGTGAATGTTCAGTGGAATCTTTTGAATTTTTCGGTTTATATCTTTCTTTTTGCTCAATTTAACCCAACATTGTAGCATGTTCTTGCATGTGGGAAAGCCTGGAATACCAGTTCAAGCTGTTTTTGTTTTGAGATATTACATGCAAAGAGAAGTGTTTTAGATGCGCTTTAATGACTCACAGTAGCATTCTACAAGCTTCAAACTTGGGGAAATTCTAAGAAATTAAGTAATTCAAATGTGCAGGAAGATATGATAACATATGGCAGATGGTGAACCACGTACAAGTGACGGCAAAATAAGACATCATGTTTGGTTGATTCTCTCTCGCTTGAATCTTACCTCCATTCTCTAATATTTTCCTACAGGGCTATAGAATTGCTGAACCATCGGCGATGATAAGGCCCTTGGCTATGGAAGTCCATATGTTCAAATGCCTATGCATTGCCCCAGTTACAACTCCCATTCTTTAACGCTGGCTGACTGGTCAGACATTGGTTCGTAGCTTTAAGTGTCTGATGAATCCCAAGTTGCTGCGGCCACAGTGGAGCAGTTGGCATCTCTAAGAGAATCGTTAAGGAAGCCTCTGCTCCTCCGTTTCCTGGCAGAGGCCCGGGGCTGGGCCACTGGGTATGAGACGACTCGCCATCTGCTGCATAACGCCAAACCTCACATGAGTCTCGTTAAGTCTTGCCAAGACTTCAAGCCACAGCCTCTCGGTATCACCACTCAGTACTCAATATAGTGGGTTAGCACAAACACACACACACACTCAGATCACTTTCCATTTGTAATAGAAATATCTATCAAGAGACTCATACGAAAGCAAGCAATCTTTGTTTCTATTTCTGTTAAGTTCTTGCCTCACGAGTAGCTCTGTATAATCCACAACTCATTTGACTTCTGCTGGCTGTATGCGTTCCTCCTCCCCCTTCCCCGGTCCAGATTTGGATGGGTGGTCATTTTGCCAGGGGAATATTGGAAGAACCTACAGCATGTTTCTTACTCAAGTTGGTGATGGTAGGCAGGATCAGTAGAACAGCAAGGTGACATGCGAGCCAGCGGTCATTTGAATATGTTTATTGGGTCCTGGGTGATAATGAGGAAGGCTGACATTTACTTTGTGGCAATTCTGGTTTTCCCCTTCGGGTCTTTTTCCAGCAAACCCATACACAAAGCAACTGTCCTCTCTTCCATTGACATTGTCTTCATTCTTCCTTTGATAAAATATGCAGTGGAGATTTTAGCATGTACAGTGGGGCAAAAAATTATTTAGTCAGCCACCAATTGTGCAAGTTCTCCCACTTAAAAAGATGAGAGAGGCCTGTAATTTTCATCATAGGTACACTTCAACGATGACAGACAAAATGAGAAGAAAAAAAACAGAATATCACATTGTAGGATTTTAAATGAATTTATTAGCAAAATATGGTGGAAAATAAGTATTTGGTCACCTACAAACAAGCAAGATTTCTGGCTCTCACAGACCTGTAACTTCTTATTTAAGAGGCTCCTCTGTCCTCCACTTGTTATCAGTATAAAAGACACCTGTCCACAACCTCAAACAGTCACACCCCAAACTCCACTATGGCCAAGACCAAAGAGCTGTCAAAGGACATCAGAAACAAAATTGTAGACCTGCACCAGGCTGGGAAGACTGAATCTGCAATAGGTAAGAAATCAACTGTGGGAGCAATTATTAGGAAATGGAAGACATACAAGACCACTGATGATCTCCCTCGATCTGGGGCTCCACGCAAGATCTCACCCCGTGGGGTCAAAATGATCACAAGAACGGTGAGCAAAAATCCCAGAACCACACGGGGGGACCTAGTGAATGACCTTCAGAGAGCTGGGAGCAAAGTAACAAAGCCTACCATCAGTAACACACTACGCCGCCAGGGACTCAAATCCTGCAGTGCCAGACGTGTCCCCCTGCTTAAGCCAGTACATGTCCAGGCCCGTCTGAAGTTTGCTAGAGAGCATTTGGATGATCCAGAAGAAGATTGGGAGAATGTCATATGGTCAGATGAAACCAAAATATAACTTTTTGGTAAAAACTCAACTCGTCGTGTTGAAAAGAATGCTGAGTTGCATCCAAAGGACACCATACCTACTGTGAAGCATGGGGGTGGAAACATCATTTTTTCTGCAAAGGGACCAGGACGACTGATCCGTGTAAAGGAAAGAATGAATGGGGCCATGTATCGTGAGATTTTGAGTGAAAACCTCCTTCCATCAGCAAGGGCATTGAAGATGAAACGTGGCTGGGTCTTTCAGCATGACAATGATCCCAAACACACCGCCCGGGCAACGAAGGAGTGGCTTCGTAAGAAGCATTTCAAGGTCCTGGAGTGGCCTAGCCAGTCTCCAGATCTCAACCCCATAGAACATCTTTGGAGGGAGTTGAAAGTCCGTGATGCCCAGCAACAGCCCCAAAACATCACTGCTCTAGAGAAGATCTGCATGGAGGCATGGGCCAAAATACCGGCAACAGTGTGTGAAAACCTTGTGAAGACATACAGAAAACATTTTACCTCTGTCATTGCCAACAAAGGGTATATAACAAAGTATTGAGATAAACTTTTGTTATTGACCAAATACTTATTTTCCACCATAATTTGCAAAACATCTTTTTTAAGTGGGAGAACTTAAGTGGGAGCACAATTGGTGGCTGACTAAATACTTTTTTGCCCCACTGTATGTAGTGGAGGGGCAAACTCAACCAATTGTTTTGTAGATGCATACCAGCGAAGCCACTACACAACACAACACTAACAATACATTACATGCACTATAACGGTGACAAACGGTGTCCACAAACTGTTAGGGCCTACATAAAGCTGTTCCGACAGCGGTGCTTTCCTTTCAGCACCGTGGAGTGAATCCTTACCACAACTCCACCTGGCAATCAGCGGAGACTCGTCTGGCAGTGAAACGGTTCTTTCAGCCGGATTTACTGCCTTTTTAAAAATCATAGCTGAAATGGCTGACTTGCTTAAATATGGTTTCTACTGACTCCTTGTGGATTTGTGTAAGTCGATAAGAATCGCATTCTCCTTCAATAATAACACGTTTTTACTTGTTTTGAACCTTACACAAACATTATTACATTTATGTTCAGTAAATTCATAATGTTTGTTCTTATATATTTAACATTTACACTACTGTTCAAAAGTTTGGGGTCACTTAGAACTGTCCTTGTTTTTAAAATAAAAGTTTATTTTTGGTCCATTAAAATGACATCAAATTGATCAGAAATACAGTGTAGACATTGTTAATGTTGTAAATGACTATTGTAGCTGGAAACGGCTGATTTTTTAAATGGAATATCTACGTAGGCGTACAGAGGCCCATTATCAGCAACTATCGCTCCTGTGTTCCAATGATTACAGAGGTTGTAATCGCTGCCAAAGGTGCTTCAACAAAGTACCGTGTAAAGGATCGGAATACTTATGTAAATGTGATATTTCAGTGTTTTTTAAATTAATTTGCAACAACAACATAAAAACGGCTTTTGCTTTGTCATTATGGGGTATTGTGTGTAGATTTATGAGGGGGAAAAAACTATTTTATCCATTTTAAAGTAAGGCTGTAAAATATGGAAAAAGTCAAGCGGTCTGAATACTTTCTGAATTTACTGTACACTTAGTGTTACTTTCTTAGCTACACTATCGCTGGCATATTACATCACTACTGCAGCAGCATACAAGACATACTTCTGGACTCACCGTTGTCATGCTGTGCCCACTCGAACAGGAAGGTGGCGCGACAGTCCTTCTCGTGGGCAAACTTCTCAGTTACTGTGTCTGTGTTTTTCTGGCCTATTGTGTTGCGTGTGAAGGTTTTTATCCTTTTAATGGTGTTCGTTTTGGATCATGTTTGATGTACCCTTAAAAAGGGGTAGGTCGTCATAATGCCTTTGTAGCCTGTAATCACCTTCACGCATGGTACACCAGCAAATGCCTGGGCAGGGGTCTGCTGACTCTTCATTGCCCCGCAGTGCTGTCTCACAATTGGCACACAATTTAATGCATACTATAATTCTGGCAAACACGTACCTGTTCTCATCCATTCGTTGGTTGTGAAAGTCATGGCTCGTCTATATGTATAGCTGAGCTACAACGTTTGATTTCCCCAGTAATCACAGTTTAACTGCGTTGTCTACATGTGATGCACAATTCTCATGTTTTGAGACCCTTTCTGACACGTTTTAAATCCTTAAACCCACTTGGACCACCCACCCTCTCCACCGAATAGCAGGCAGTGGAAGCAAAATTGTGATTGCTTTGCTTCCTTCCAAACCACTCATTGTTGAATTTGAAATGTACAACTTGTTGTGTAATGTTTATGTCCAAAGGTCGATGTGCACAGAGACATTTTCTCTTTATTTTCTCTTCATATTACAGGGATTGAAAAGGATTTCCTAGTAGATTGTTGACATAATTCACGATGACTGCTTATCTACAGTGCCTTGCGAAAGTATTCGGCCCCCTTGAACTTTGCGACCTTTTGCCACATTTCAGGCTTCAAATATAAAGATATAAAACTGTATTTTTTTGTGAAGAATCAACAACAAGTGGGACACAATCATGAAGTGGAACGACATTTATTGGATATTTCAAACTTTTTTAACAAATCAAAAACTGAAAAATTGGGCGTGCAAAATTATTCAGCCCCTTTACTTTCAGTGCAGCAAACTCTCTCCAGAAGTTCAGTGAGGATCTCTGAATGATCCAATGTTGACCTAAATGACTAATGATGATAAATACAATCCACCTGTGTGTAATCAAGTCTCCATATAAATGCACCTGCACTGTGATAGTCTCAGAGGTCCGTTAAAAGCGCAGAGAGCATCATGAAGAACAAGGAACACACCAGGCAGGTCCGAGATACTGTTGTGAAGAAGTTTAAATACGGATTTGGATACAAAAATATTTCCCAAGCTTTAAACATCCCAAGGAGCACTGTGCAAGCGATAATATTGAAATGGAAGGAGTATCAGACCACTGCAAATCTACCAAGACCTGGCCGTCCCTCTAAACTTTCAGCTCATACAAGGAGAAGACTGATGAGAGATGCAGCCAAGAGGCCCATGATCACTCTGGATGAACTGCAGAGATCTACAGCTGAGGTGGGAGACTCTGTCCATAGGACAACAATCAATCGTATATTGCACAAATCTGGCCTTTATGGAAGAGTGGCAAGAAGAAAGCCATTTCTTAAAGATATCCATAAAAAGTGTCGTTTAAAGTTTGCCACAAGCCACCTGGGAGACACACCAAACATGTGGAAGAAGGTGCTCTGGTCAGATGAAACCAAAATTGAACTTTTTGGCAACTATGCAAAACGTTATGTTTGGCGTAAAAGCAACACAGCTCATCACCCTGAACACACCATCCCCACTGTCAAACATGGTGGTGGCAGCATCATGGTTTGGGCCTGCTTTTCTTCAGCAGGGACAGGGAAGATGGTTAAAATTGATGGGAAGATGGATGGAGCCAAATACAGGACCATTCTGGAAGAAAACCTGATGGAGTCTGCAAAAGACCTGAGACTGGGACGGAGATTTGTCTTCCAACAAGACAATGATCCAAAACATAAAGCAAAATCTACAATGGAATGGTTCAAAAATAAACATATCCAGGTGTTAGAATGGCCAAGTCAAAGTCCAGACCTGAATCCAATCGAGAATCTGTGGAAAGAACTGAAAACTGCTGTTCACAAATGCTCTCCATCCAACCTCACTGAGCTCGAGCTGTTTTGCAAGGAGGAATGGGGAAAAATGTCAGTCTCTCGATGTGCAAAACTGATAGAGACATACTCCAAGCGACTTACAGCTGTAATCGCAGCAAAAGGTGGCGCTACAAAGTATTAACTTAAGGGGGCTGAATAATTTTGAAATATCCAATAAATGTCGTTCCACTTCATGATTGTGTCCCACTTGTTGTTGATTCTTCACAAAAAAATACAGTTTTATATCTTTATGTTTGAAGCCTGAAATGTGGCAAAAGTTCGCAAAGTTCAAGGGGGCCGAATACTTTCGCAAGGCACTGTAGCTAGCTAGTTTGCTAGCTAAAATTTACAAGTATGATGTTGACATGATCAGTCCAATCAAAGCTACAAGGAGATATAACGTGATTTGACGTACTTTTATCTGTGGCCAATGATCTTGAAGCTTTCTTGGACGGGCACTTCTACTGTGAATCTATGGCAGCACCATAGGGGGTCTTGAAGTGCCTAGCTCTCCCTTAGATTCTGCGGTGATGTACAGTAGTGTCCCAATGAGCGACAGAGCCATAAGCCAATCACAGCGCAACCAGAGATGATTAACAACGCCTACCCTCTGGGCTTTCGCTGGCTGCCCCTGGCTGCCCCTCCACCATAGAACTGAGATAGTTTGAAACAGCTGCATTTTGGAGCTGCCTTACTCAAGGAAGAAAGGGAAAGGAAAAGGTCATAACTAGTCAGTTGCACAACTTAATACATTCAACTGAAATGTGTCTTCCGCATTTAACCCAACCCCTCTAAATCAGAGTGGTGCTGGGGGCTAAAGAGACCAAGTTTGTATGCTGCTTTATTAACTCAAGGACTTCTTTCAATACATTGTTTGCTAAAATGTGACACGAATTAATGTCGGAATTACATGCAAAGCAGGCCAACTTTTATTTCTTTTAAACAGGTGGCTCTGCCCTACCTGCCCTGAAAGACGGGTCTACATAAATAGAATGTCTATGTCTGTATTAATCATCTGTTAAAGGTTAAGACGAAGTTTGGATATCGTATTTGGGATGAACAACTGACTGAGTTGCTGAAGACAGTTTCTGGGGCCCCCGTGTTAATGTTGTCTTGGATGCACGTCTTTTTCCCATCATGCACCAGTGATTTGGAGCCTATTTAGCCTCTGGATGTAAAGATCGAGATCGCTTGATCCGATTTTTGTCCAGTAACTTATGGTAAAAGTTAGGCCCAGGTGCGCAGACGCAGATCCTATCACAGTGCTATGTGCGTACATACCGGTTTAGTTAGGCACCTTCTCCCCGGATTTGGGAGCTTTCAGAACAGACGCTGACGAGGCCGACAACGTCGAAGGCAAAATTACCATAACTGCATGAGTCTATCAGCTTAGCTGCTCCCAAATGCCAGATCCCCGTCAAGCGCGTCGCTGTCATCGCCGTGTGTCATGTCTGCAGCTTTACTGCAAATTCATTACCCGAGCAACTCTGAGAAATTAAATACGTTTCAAGTGTTTTTTCTGCTTCCTGAGTATGTTTCAATCTGAGCGTGGTTACGTAAACCCAAACTAAATTTATCAACGCTCATTTTATGTAAAGCCTGAGCTCCCGGCGCAGCCTGTATGTGTGATACTTGCTCAGATCCGGAGGATGCCTTTTGTTTCCCTTCGAGCCATTTAGTTTCTATTTTGGTCTGTGAGAAAAACAAGATTTAAAAAGGTCATGCTAATTTTAGTGCAGGTTCTTGGAGGAGGAATATTTATGGCTTTCGGTTCACACTTGTGCAAACAATCAAAGCAGACCTCAATCATGTTACAGCTGTGCAGCAGTTTACAGTCGACTATGAGTGAATGAGGTGAACGTTACATCTGCACATGCTGCATGCCTCTGTGTGTGCGAATGTGTGTGTGTGCACGAGGTCATTGTCGCATGCATTTATATTTCTCTAGTTTGTGTGGCTGGAAAAGTGCTCTATTTCTGCAGGAAGCTGTTAGCATCCCTCTCCTCTCTTTCTTTCCTCCTCTCCTCGCCAGTGAAGTCTGGGAGATGTCAGACTGAAATGTGTTAAGGTCATGTATCTCAAACAAGCAGTGACAACACACAACTACCTCAGCTTAGCCAAGACTAGCGAAAGACCGTTATCATTCTTTCAGGTGTTCAGTCAGTGTGCCACTCAAACGGCCATTCAACTCTCTCTTTTTGACAGATTGCCAATTACAATTCCCAAGTTATCTACAATAAGGACATATATTTATTGCTATATGTTTGTGAATAATGTTGTACCATATGTTGCTTTTCCGTGTTCTTTTTCCACAGATACTGTATCTATTTAGAATGACCTACCTGGTGATTTTTTTTTACTGTCCTGTTCCCCTGTAAAGGGTATTAGCAGTTGATCAATATCAAGATACTTCTCTTTTGTCGGGCTCATGCCATGGACTGAGAGACACCTTCAAAAGGCTTAGTACATTGTGCAAACCAAAGAGCATACCACTAGAATGGTGAGTTGATATGCTCTGATGTAAATTCAAGGGCACATACTGTATTCCCATCATTCAAAACATGTAGTTATTTACTATTTATGGCAGTTCAAAAGCGTAATTTGTCACCATAGACCAGGGATCATCAACTACATTTTTTTTCTTGAGCGGATGGTCAAAGGGGCCAGAACATAATTACAAATCATTTGTAGACTACAAATTGATCGCAAGAAGCCCAAACAAATATAACATTTGACTAAAAACCTAATCCTTTCAAACCTTGGTTACATTTGTATACCATCACATATACAGAATCTCTCTATTACACATGGAAATTCTTGGAACAAATTTCTACAATTAAAATCATTTGGAGCTGATTTGCTGGTGTTTTTTACAGTCTTTTATGTCAGAAAACTTGGGGGGCCAAACAAAATCACATGTGGGCCGTCAGTTGGGGGAACCCTGCCATAGACAGTGACAACTTGCTACACAGAATGATTTTTATTCTTGCCCTGCTAACAGTAATGAGTAGTTAGGAAGTCCTGAAATGGTCACCAAAAGTCATTATTGTGTCATGAACCCGTGGATGTTTTGGCTAGTTCCCGGTTGGTCCCCGGGACGTCCCCGATGATGTTTTTAGGACATTCTTGGGGCGTTGTGTCATGGTCCCCTTGAGGTTTTGTCTTGTGCCCGGTTTGTCTCAAGGACGTTATGAGGATGTTTTTAGGGCATTCTAGGGACATTGTGTCATCGTCCCCTGGAGGTTTTGTCTCGTTCCCGGTTTGTCCAGGGGAACGTCCTGAGAACAAACCAGGAACAAGAAAAAGGGGACGATGACACAATGTCAGAGAAACGTTCCTTTTGTGATCATCACACAACGCCTTAAGGACTAGTCAATTAACCTCCTGAGAACATTCTAAAAAGGTCCTGACATGGTCCTCAGTGACGTCCCCAGGAACTTACAGAGAACTCGACAAAGGTCCCCCAGAAAACGTTCCCTTGGGACCCATCATGCGACGTCCTAAGGACTAGTAAAACGCATGTCCTAAAAAGGGCCTGACAATGTCCTCAGTGATATCCAGGGAACTTACAGGGAACTAGACAAAGGTCCCCTAGAGAACATCCCCCCAGAGTGCTGGAATCAGGACGTTCATTTTGCTAGTCCTTAGGATGTCGGATCTTACAATGAACTAGACAAGGTCCCCCAGAGAACATTCCCTTAGGAGCATCACACGATGTCCTAAGGACGATTAAAGGACAATTAAAAATTAACCAAAAATGTCCTGACATGGTCCTTATTGACGTCCTGGGAACTTACAGGGTACTAGACTAAGGTCCCCCAGAAAACATTCCCATGGGTCCGTCACGCAACGTTCTTAGATCGTCAGCGGGATAACGTCAAGCCGAACCTTTAAGGGACCTAATGGGGACGTCACCGACATTGTCCTCAGGACATCCCCTGTTTGCTGGGTATGCACTTGACCTGGAAATCCAGTGGCAGGTTTTGATTGAACCGGGTCTTAGCCTTTGGTTCTTCAAATTCTGTGCACAACAGAACGTTTAGCCTTTTCAATAAGATAAACGTCTCTTTCAAAATGGAGGAGAGCTCTCCTCTGGAATCAGTCCTGGAATCAGACTAGCCCCTTGCCAGGGTATGTTTTTTGCTCCAGACAAACCATACTGGCAGTTAACCATGACAACAAAACACAATTTTCCCTTCACACGTCACCCACAATGCATTTTCGCTGCCAGAGCAACACAGCGCACTCTCTCTACGCACAAACCGTTTCACTCTTGGCAGCGTCCTCTAGAGACAAGGGAATGAGCTCAGACAGAGCTCCTGCAGACAATTGGAGCAAAACATCACGTGTTACATAACGTCTACTATCAAACTGATGTCTTATTTGCAGCCATTTCATTGATAGGCTGTGATGAGCCCAGAATATTACATAGTCATCTCAAAGTGCACACATGATTGGCTAAAACATTTGGATCGACTGCACTAGATCATACACAGACTCATTCTGTAGGTAACTGCTAAACATATTTCTAGCTCAGCACGTTAGAATGACAAGGTGACCACAGATGACCTAGTTGAATTGCCATTGCAGTGTAATGTATCATGATGTGTGTATTGAAATATTATTGTCTTTAAACATAGATCTTTAATGATTTGCTTTTTTTTAAAGACTGGTATATATAGTCAAGCGAAGTTTATTCAAGCACAATTTTTGAAGAAAATGATTTTGTCCAACATCCTTGTTTCTCTCCCTCTCTTTTCTTTTGTAACTGTAGACAGGGAGTTAAAGGAGGAAAGCCACCTCATCATAAGCACTCCTCACATGACCTAACCAAAACATGTTTTTAAATCCATTCAAGAATAGAATCTCCCAAACCGTGTGGTTATCTTGGATCTGTTGGGATTACGAAACAGTAAAGACATAATACATGCTCCAAAGCTCGGGCTGGCATATCAACGCAATAGTCCAAGACCTCCTCACTGGACCTTGACCTCCTTGGGCAGTTGACCTGTTACCACCTAATCCCAACCACACAGAGGTGCCATGATGAATGTACTGTTGTGAGTTGATTGCAGATTTATGAGTTCAGTGTCAGGGGGTTCAACCAACAGATAATGATATATTGTACATAAATGGGCTTAATCTTTCTGCCTGTTCAATCACATAGTACCAGATTGTTCCAATGTTATATGAAGGATCACCATTTGTGAGCAGTTAACAATGTTATACTTACAATGTAATTATAACGTACTTGTTATTTGACTACCCTGCAAATGCATGATTTAGTGTCTCAAGGTGGGAGCACATTATTTTCTGTCATCTAGGGTGCCACCTCTTCCAAGTTAGGCAGTCCCAGCATATAGCAATTTCTGCTTTACATTAAGATTTGATTTGTTTTGTCAGATGACGGCCATTGACAACTGAACAATGAGTGTAGGCCCCCACTCAGATTCAAGTAGTCTATTACATTTTGTAACACTTTTTTTTTTTATCACACTCAAGTTTTGCATTTCAGTATTCACAGTACAGTATGTAAACACGGGGAAATGCTTTCCCTTCTCAGAATTAGACACGTGCAGGGTTAACAGCCGTGTCAACAAAGATAGTGCACGAACATTTAGTCTTTTCAGAAAAAACACCTCAGCAAACACTACTGCATCTCAAAACCTATTGTTTACATTATTCCGATGAAGGCCTTCAATGTGCTCACCTTAACAGTTTATATTTACTTATGCAAGCAATATTTGATGAGTTGACAGAGCAAGAACATTTTTATTGCTTGACATCCAAGGTCAGGCCAGTCACACTGTATCTCGAAACTACTTTGTAAACACACCCTTGAGGAAGGTTGGTGCTTGAGTCATATCACAGTTGTCTTTGACTATTATCGTTTTCAAAAAGTACAAGAACATCTTATCCATCAACATGACATGTTTTTTTGTCACCTGTTGACATTAGTGGTGATTTTGTAGGACATATACGTAAGTTATCTCCATATTAGCGATTGGGGCGGCAGTGTAGCCTAGTAGTTAGAGCATTGGACTAGTAGTCGAAAGGTTGCAAGTTCAAATCCCCGAGCTGACAAGGTACAAAATCTGTCGTTCTGCCCTTGAACAGGCAGTTAACCCACTGTTCCTAGGCCGTCATTGAAAATAAGAATTTGTTCTTAACTGACTTGCCTAGTAAAATAAAGGTAAAAAATATATATATACAGTGCCTTGTGAAAGTATTCGGCCCCCTTGACCTTTTGTCACATTTCAGGCTTCAAACATAAAGATATAAAACTGTATTTTTTTGTGAAGAATCAACAACAAGTGGGACACAATCATGAAGTGGAACGACATTTATTGGATATTTCAAACTTTAAAAAAAAAATCAAAAACGGAAAAATTGGGCGTGCAAAATTATTCAGCCCCCTTAAGTTAATACTTTGTAGCGCCACCTTTTGCTGCGATTACAGCTGTATGTCGCTTGGGTATGTCTCTATCAGTTTTGCACATCGAGAGACTGACATTTTTTCCCATTCCTCCTTGCAAAACAACTCGAGCTCAGTGAGGTTGGATGGAGAGCATTTGTGAACAGCAGTTTTCAGTTCTTTCCACAGATTCTCGATTGGATTCAGGTCTGGACTTTGACTTGGCCATTCTAAACACCTGGATATGTTTATTTTTGACCATTCCATTGTAGATTTTGCTTGTTGGAAATCTCCGTCCCAGTCTCAGGTCTTTGGCAGACTCAATCAAGTCGTTTTCTTACCAGAATGGTCCTGTATTTGGCTCCATCCATCTCCCATCAATATTTAACCATCTTCCCTGTCCCCTGGCTAGAAAAGCAGGCCCAAACACCATGATGCTTTGCCACCACCAGTTTGACAGTGAGGGATGGATGTATTTCAGGGGGTGTAGAGCTGTGTTGCTTTTACGCCAAACATAATACGTTTTGGGCATTGTTGCCAAAAGTTCAATTTTGGTTTAAATCTGACCAGAGCACCGTTCTTCCACATGTTTGCGTGTGTCTCCCAGCGTTGCGCTTGGTGGCAAACTTAAATGACACTTTTTATGGATATCTTAAGAAATGGCTTTCTTCTTGCCACTCTTCCATAAAGGCCAGATTTGTGCAATATACGATTGATTGTTGTCTTATGGACAGGGTCTCCCACCTCAGCTGTAGATCTCTGCAGTTCATCCAGAGTGATCATGGGCCTCTTGCTGCATCTCTGATCAGTCTTCTCCTTGTATGAGCTGAAAGTTTAGAGGGACGGCCAGGTCTTGGTAGATTTGCAGTGGTCTGATACTCCTTCCATTTCAATATTATCGCTTGCACAGTGCTCCTTGGATGTTTAAAGCTTGGGAAATCTCTTTGTATCCAAATCTGGCTTTAAACTTCTTCACAACAGTATCTCGGACCTGCCTGGTGTGTTCCTGATCTTCATGATGCTCTCTGCGCTTTTAACGGACCATCACAGTGCAGTGCATTTATACAGAGACTTGATTACACACAGGTGGATTGTATTTATCATCATTAGTCATTTAGGT